>NC_037672.1:972319-1011206 GCF_003255815.1 Theropithecus gelada
GCTCTGTCACCCAGGCTGGAGTGCAGTGGCCGGATCTCAGCTCACTGCAAGCTCCGCCTCCCGGGTTCCCGCCATTCTCCTGCCTCAGCCTCCTGAGTAGCTGGGACTACAGGCGCCCGCCACCTCGCCCGGCTAGTTTTTTGTATTTTTTAGTAGAGATGGGATTTCACCGTGTTAGCCAGGATGGTCTCGATCTCCTGACCTCGTGATCCGCCCGTCTCGGCCTCCCAAAGTGCTGGGATTACAGGCTTGAGCCACCGCGCCCGGCCCTTACCCCAACTTTTTAAACAAAACTGGTCTTCCTTAATTGCAAATCAGAGTTTTTTTTTTTTTTTTTTTTTTTTTTTAGACAGTCTCACTCTGTCACCCAGGCTGGAGAGCAGTAGTGTGATCTCAGCTCACTGCAAGCTCCGCCTCCCAGGTTCATGCCATTCGCCTGCCTCAGCCTCCCAAGTAGCTGGGATTACAGGTGCGCACCAGAACACCTGGCTAGTCTTTGTGTGTGTGTGTGTGGTTCTTTTTTTTTTTTTTCTGGGGGTGGGGACGGTGTTGAGATGGAGTCTGGCTCTGTCGCCCAGGCTGGAGTGCAGTGACTCGACCTCAGCTCACTGCAACCTCCACCTCCCGGGTTCAAGCGATTCTCTTGCCTCAGCCTCCCGAGCAGCTGGGTTACAGGCACCCACCACCACACCCGGCTAATTTTTGTATTTTTAGTACAGCCAGGGTTTCAGCATATTGGCCAGGCTGGTCTCGAACTCCTGACGTCGTGATACACCCACCTCGGCCTCCCAAAGTGCTGAGATTACAGGCGTGAGCCGCCATGCCTAGCCCCAGGAAATCTTTGCATCTACTTATGACCTGGAATACCCCTCACCCCTTCAAGATATCCCTCCCGGCCAGGCGCGGTGGCTCAAGCCTGTAATCCCAGCACTTTGGGAGGCCGAGACGGGCGGATCACGAGGTCAGGAGATCGAGACCATCCTGGCTAACACGGTGAAACCCCGTCTCTACTAAAAAATACAAAAAACTAGCCGGGCGAGGTGGCGGGTGCCTGTAGTCCCAGCTACTCGGGAGGCTGAGGCAGGAGAATGGCGTAAACCCGGGAGGCGGAGCTTGCAGTGAGCTGAGATCCGGCCACTGCACTCCAGCCTGGGCGACAGAGCAAGACTCCGTCTCAAAAAAAAAAAAAAAAAGATATCCCTCCCTTTTAGGCCAAAACCAATGTATAACCTCCATGTTTTGATTTACAGTCTTGCCTGTGAATTCTATTTTCCTGAAATTTACCCCTGCCTTTAAAAACCCTTGCCTGCATGCCATCTGGGAGGCCAGCACTTAAGCACGAGCTGCCCTGGTCCTCCTTGCTTGGCGTCTGTAAGGAAGCACCCTCTTGCCGCCTGCTGCAAACCTCGGTGTGGACATTGGTCTCATTGTGCTGGGTGAACAACCCTAGGTCAGCGCATTGACAAATCAGCTCTGCATGAACCTCCCTTGATCACGATGTAGTTTTTTTTTTTTTTTTTTGAGACTGAGTCTCACTCTGTCACCCAGGCTGGAGTGCAGTGGTGCAGTCTCGGCTCACTGCACCCTCCACCTCCCAGGTTCAAGCAATTCTCCTGCCTCAGTCTCTGGTGTCACTGGGATTACAGGCGCGTGTCACCACACCACACCTGGCTAATTTTTGTATTTTTAGTAGAGATGGGATTTCGCCATGTTGGCCAGGCTGATCTCAGACTTCTGACCTCAAGTGATCCGCCTGCCTTGACCTCCCAAAGTGCTGGGATTACAGGCATGAGCCACTGCACCTGGCCTCCTTTGTCTTTGTATTACAGACAAGGTCTCACGATGCTGCCCATTGTGGACGTGAACTCCTGGGCTTAAGTGGTCCTTCCATCTCAGCCTCCCAAGTAGCTGGTACTATATGGGCATCCCACCGCGCCTGGCCAGATTTCTTTTGAGTAGTATCAGTGTAATACATCTTTCTCTATCCTTTTAACATAATTGTGTCTTTATATTTGATGCGTGTTTCTTCTAGGCAGCGTGTAGATGGGTATTGCTTTTTTTACCCAATCTGACAATCTTTGCCTTTTAGGTGGGATGTTTAGAATGTTTACATTTAATGTGATTATCAATATGGTGGGGTTTATTTTTTATTTATTTATTTTTTTGAGACGGAGTTTCACTCTTGTTGCCCAGGCTGGAGTGCAATGGCACGATCTCGGCTCACCACAACCTCTGCCTCCCAGGTTCAAGCAAGTCTCCTGCCTCAGCCTCCGTAGTAGCTGGGATTATAGGCGTGTGCCACCACGCCCAGCTAATTTTGTATTTTTAGTAGAGACGGGGTTTCTCCATGTTGGTCAGGCTGGTCTCAAACTCCCCACCTCAGGTGATCCACCCACCTCGGCCTCCCAAAGTGCTGGGATTATAGGCGTGAGCCACCGCGCCCGGCAATGTGGTGGGGTTTAGATCTACCATCCTGCTATTTGTCTTTGACTCATCTCATTTTTTCTTCTCCCTCTTTCTCTGCTTTTTTGGGGGGTTAATTTTTAAATTTTATTTCTGTCCTTTGTTGTCTTATTAGCTGTAATTCTTCATTTTAATGGTTGTTTTCAGATTTATACACTTTTTTTTTCTTTTTTCTTTTTGAGACAGAATCTCACTCTGTCACCCAGGCTGGAGTGCAGTGGCGTGATCTCGGCTCACTGCAACCTCTGCCTCCCAGGTTCAAGTGATTCTTCTGCCTCAGCCTCCCAAGTAGCTAGGACTACAGGCATGAGCCACCATGCTCAGCTAATTTTTATCTTTTTAGTAGAGATGGGGTTTCACCATATTGTCCATGCTGGTCTCGAACTCCTGACCTCATGATCCTCCCACCTAAGCCTCCCAAAGTGCTGGGATTACAGGCGTGAGACACCGCACCTGGCCTACTACACATTTTTAACTTGTCACTAAATTCAAGTGATATCATATAACCTCATATATAGTCAAAGAACCTTACAACATTACATTTCCATTTTCCTTCCCAGCCATTGTGCTATTGTTGTTACATATTTTAATTTTTCATATGATATAAACCCCACAATACATTATTTTTGCATTAATCAGATAACTGTCAAGGCAGGTGGATCACCTGAGGTTAGGAATTCAAGACCAGCCTGACCAACATGGTGAAACCACATCTACTAAAAATACAAAACTTAGCCAGGTGTGGTGGCACGCACCTGTAATCCCAGCTACTTGGGAGGCTGAAGCAGGAGAATCACTTGAACCTGGTATAGAATGAGACCACCACTTCTCCTGTTGTCCTTCCCAGCTTTTCCCGGTCTCCCTTTTTCTCTAGTTTATAAGACAGGAGAAGGGGAAGAAAGCAAAAAGTTGGAAAGAAACAGAAGTAAGATAAATAGCTAGACAACCTTGGCGCCACCATCTGGCCCTGGTGGTTAAAATAATAATAATAATATTAACCCCTGACCAAGACTACTAGTGTTATCTGTAAATTCCAGACATTGTATGAGAAAGCACTGTAAAACTTTTTGTTCTGTTAGCTGATGCATGTAGCCCCTCGTCACGTTTTCCATGCTTGCTTGATTTATCATGACCCTTTTACATGGATCCCTTAAAGTTGTAAGCCTTTAAAAAGGCCAAGTATTTCTTCTTCAGGGAGCTCGGCTCTTAAGACTCGAGTCTGCCGACGCTCCGGGCCGAATAAAAAACCTCTTCCTTCTTTAATCCAGTGTCTGAGGAGTTTTGTCTGCGGCTCGTCCTGCTACACTGGGAGGCGGAGGTTGAGGTGAGCCAAGATCATGCCACTGCAGTCCAGCCTGGGCGACAGAGTGAGACTCTGACTCAAAAAAGAAACGCACTCCTTATACTCACTCATTTAGTTGCCGTTTATGGTGTTCCTCATTTCTTTGTGTAGATTCGGTTTTCCATTGGGTACGACATTCCTTCTGCTTGATGGACACCTTAGACACTCCTGCAGGCGATTCTTTTACTTTGCTGTATCTGAAAACAGCTTTGTTCTTTCCCAACCTCTGTCTCCTCTCCTTTGGGGACTCCAATTACACCTGTATTTCACCACTTGAAGGTGAACCACAGTTCACTGATGCTCTTTCCATTTTTCTAGTCATTTTTCTCCATTTCATTTGGACAGTTTGTATTGCTATGTTTTCAAGTTCACTGATCCTTTTTTTTGCGACAGAGTCTAGCTCTGTTGCCAGGCTGGAGTGCAGTGGCGCGACCTTGGCTCACTGCAACCTCTGCCTCTCAAAGGCAATTCTCCTGCCTCAGCCTCCCCAGTAGCTGGGAATACAGGAATGCGCTGCCACGCCCAGCTAAGTTTTGTATTTTTAGTAGAGATGGGTTTCACCATGTTGGCCAGGTTGGTCTTGAACTCCTGACCTCAGGTGATCCACCTGCCTTGGTCTCCCAAAGTGCTGGGATTATAGGCGTGAGCCATGGCGCCCATCCACACTGATCCTTTTTTTTTTTTTTGCAGTGTTCCATTAATCCCATCTCATGTATTATCTCTCTCAGACACTATTTTTCATCCCCAGAAGTTCGATTTGAGGCTTCCCCCCCATCTTTACTTAACATATTGTCTTTCCTTTCCTCCAGCATCTTCAACATATGGAATATGATCACAGCATAAGTGTGTGTGTGCTGTCCTCTACTTGCCCTGTCACCTTTGTCATTTCCAGGTCAGTTACTGCAACTTCTGCCTCCCGGATTCAAGCGATTCTCCTGCCTCAGCCTCCTAACTAGGGCTACAGGTTACCTGCCACCATACCCAGCTAGTTTTTATATTTTTAGTAGAGATGGGGTTTCACCATGTTGTCCAGGCTGTTTGTGAACTTCTCATCTGAAGTGATTCGCCCTCCTCGGCCTCCCAGAGTGATGGGATTATAGGCGTGAGCCACTGTGCCCGGCCCCAGGTCAATTTTGATTGATTTTTCCTATCTCTCCATACGGGACATAATGTCCTGCCTCTTTTCATGCCTGGGTTTTTTTTTTTTTTTTTTTTTAACTGGATATTCAACATTTTGTATTCTACCTTGTTTGGCTCTGGATATTTTTGTGGACCTACACATACATTTGCATTCGTTTCTGGGATGTGATTAAGTTACTTGGAAACTGTATGGTCCTTTTTTTTTTTTTTGAGGCAGGGTCTCTGTTGCACGGACTGGAGTGCAGTGGTGTGATCTTGGCTCACTGCAGTCTCGGCCCCCTGGGCTCGTGATTCTCCCAGCTCAGCCTCCCCAGTAGCTGGGGCCACAGGCACACACCACCACATTTGGCAACTTTTTGGATTTTTGTAGAGATGGAGTTTCACCATGTTGCCTAAGGTAGTCTCGAACTCCTGGGCTCAACTGGTCTGCCTGCCTTGGCTTCCCAAAGTTCTGGGATTACAGGTGTGAGCCCCCACATCTGACTCTGGGTCTTGTTATTGAGTGGTGTTTGTTGGGACCTGAACTGTATTTAGTCTCGTGTTGATGCTTCCCTACTACAAGGTGAGAACTTCTTCCTGCTCTAACGATGCTTCCCTGCTCTGGCTGCCGGACACAGGGACTATTCCCAGCCTTGCGTGGGCTCTGATCCTGTGAACTCCAGCCCCCTGCCTGGCCACCTCTATCTTCCCATTTGAGGGAGACGCAGGTGGCTGCCTGGGTTCCCTTTCTCTACTCCGTGCCCCGGGGTGGGCGGGACAGTCCTCGCTGCCGGGTCGGTTCCCCTCTCTCCAGCACCACGGTCCTCGGTTTCGTGAGCCCAGTGCCTTGAGTGCTGCTTTTTTTTTTTATTAGTCTGTTTTTTTGGTTGCTGCAGCTGAGAGTGTGTAAGTCCAACCCCTGTTACTTCATCTCCATTCTCGGCCAAGCCCCCGCCACCCGCCTGTCCCCGTCAGTCCCTATACCTGCTGTCCCTGAGATGCCGCCTCTGTGAGGCCTGACGGGCTCTCCCCCAGTCCCGCCTCTCCTGCCCCGGGGCAGGTGCTGTCGCGGCCAGCGAGGATCCGTGCGAGCGAACCTGCGCGCGAGGGGCTCACCGGGGCTGGGCAGGTGGCTACAAGAGCCTGTCTCCCTGCGGTCACCCCATAGGGTTGGCTGAGGATGGGGCCCAAGACCGTGAGGGTGGCTGACCGCCCCGAGTTTCAGTTTTAAGGGGCAGGACGTGCTTGCGCCGGCCCCTGGGTTCCGCGCTCCGCGCCTCCTGACCCGAAGGGGCGTGGGAGCCGGCAAGGCCCAGTGCCTGTTCCGGAGGTGGGCGAGGGGCGTGGGGCTTCCGGGGGACGGGACCTGGGCTGGGACGTGGTGGGCGGAGCGAGGAGAGGAGGGAGAACGCCTCGGCAGCTGCCGCACAGCCGCCACCGCCAGAGGGCAGCGGGGGCCCGCACGGAAGGTCCCCGGCCCCGCCCCGCCCCCCGGCCCCGCCCCGCCCTCCCCGGCCCCGCCTCCGCCCTCCCCGGCCCCGCCTCCGCCCTCCCCGGCCCCCTTTCTTCTCCCAGCCAGGCCCCGCCCATCCCATCCCGGCCCCGCCCCCGTCCGCCTCGGGCCCCGCCCAGCCCCGTCTGCCGCTCCGCCCCTGGTCCCGCCCAGACGTCCCGGCCCCGCCCACCAGGGGGCCGCGCCGCTGCCCATGCCCCTCCCACTGCCCGCCTCATTCGGGCGCCGGCACCTGCCGGCCTGTCTGTTCCCTGCTTCTACTCTGCACACTCGCAGTCACCTTTCCGCACACCTGTCCCCTTTCCACGCACCTGTGCCCGGCAGCCCGCACACCTGTGGGAGCGCTGCCTCCTCGCCAGCCGTCCGGGGAGTTCAGCGCTGCTCTCCCACGGGCGTGGGACCGCCCCACCCACCTGTCCGTGTCCGCAGAGCCGGCCGGGAGGGCGGCAGGTGGGCCCCGGCGCTGCTGGCTCCTTGTGGGACAGTGCCGCGGCGGGGGTGCAGGACATTCTCCTGCCGGGAGGATCACGCGGCGGTCCCCGGACCCTTTCCCCGGGTGCAGAGCGGCGGCTGTGCCAGCAGGGGCAGGACGGGCGGGCCGAGCGCACCTCCATCCGCCCTCGTGACGCCCACGTTGGCCCAGACACGGGATTTGGGGTGGAGGACGCTGGTCTAGGAACCAGCGGGTTGGAACGGCCGGGTAGTTTGGGCCTTGAGGAGTCCCAGACCCTGAAACTGGCACCCCCCACGCCCCGCCCAGCTCTCCTCGGCCTGGGGACACCAGCTGCCAGGCCTCTCCAGTTTCAGCCTTTCCTGGGAGGGCTTCCTGGAAGAGGCGGCTTCTGGCCCCAGAAAGAGAGGCTGCTCCGGGGGATAGATGCGGTGCTGGGGTGGTGACTCCGCGGAGTCGAGGGTGTGACGCGGGATGTGGGCAGGCCGTGGGGTTTGTGTTCCAGGACTGGGAGACAAGACGAGGGGAGGCCATGGGGCGGTTGGAGGTGCGGCCTGGGAACCCGGCGTGCTGGACTCTGAGCAGGGACGGCAGGCGAGGCGCGTGGAGGAAGAGCCGCGAAGAGCTGGGCGCTGTCTTCTCCGCGCCTCCGTTTCTTCATCTGCTCCTGGGGCCGCCTGCCCAGTAGCGGGGATTAAATCGGATGTTGACGTCTATTATGATGATTAATGTTCTTGTCATTCCCGTCACTAGCAGGTGAGAGGCGGGGAGGCCTCGGGTGGGAACATACCTATGGCCAAGGGCACGAGGTAACCCGAGCGCCCCGGAAAGGACCCCTGCCTGCATCGCCACGGCCGTCCCGCCTACCCCGTCCACATCAGCTCCGGCTGGGCGAGGCCCTGCTTCTCCCTTCTGCTCCCGAAGACCACCCCGGGGCGCAGACCTGGAGACCTCGGAGCGCCCGCGGCCGTCCCGTCCGCCCCCTTCTGAGCAACCAGAGAGCGGTCTAGGCCGGGCACGGGGCTGCGCAGAGGGGCTGCGGGCAGGGCCGGAGCCTGCTCTGGGGGTCGCGAAGGTGTCCCAAGAGTTGGGGACCCGACCGGGCGAGCGCGGGCGCAGGTGTGGTGAGGGCGCGGCGAAGCTTGCGGGGACCAAGGGCGCGCGGGCGGGGCCGGGGGCGCGGCGAGTCTCGGGCGGGGGCGGGGCGGGGGCGGGGGCGGGGCCGGACCCGGGGAAGCCGCCCGCCCGCCCGCGGGGACGTCCGCACCGCTAGGGTTAAGGCCCGGAGCCCGGCGGGGCGGGGGCGGCGTGCGCGCGCGGATTGGGGAAAAGTTTGGCGGCGGGGCGGGGCACGGGGCGGGCCGGCGCGCGCGGATTGGCCGGAAGTTGTGCCGGGGGCGGGCCGGGGTCCGGGCTCGGCGCTCGCTCCGGGAGAGTTGACAAAGCCCCGCAGGGAAGGACGCCTCGCGGCGCGGCGCCCCGGGCCCCTCGCCCCGCCGCCCCGGGACTCCGGCCCCAGCCCCCGGCCCTGCGGACTCGCCCCGCCGCCTGCCTGGTCTGGGACCCCGCGCCCTGAGCGCCCGAGCCCGGACCCCGACCCGGCCCGAGACTCCCGCGCCCAGGTAGCGCCGCCCCGCCCCGAGGCCGGGCCCGGGGGCGCGGGGCGGCGGGATGCGGCGCCCGGGGCGGCGATGACCGCAGAGCGCACGCCGCGGGCCTGGCCCTGACCCCGCCGCCCGCCCGCACGCCGAGCCCCAGCCGAGGTGAGATCCCGGCGCGCGGCCGCGACCCCAGGTGGGCAGACGGGGGAGGGCGGGGGTCCGGGGCGGGGGCGGGGAGGGGAGGGTTCGGAGCCCCAGCTGGGCACGGGTCACGCGCGCCGCCGCCGCTCCTGCGGGCCCCCGGCCTGCCCCGTCCCCGCCCCCGCGCCCCACGTGGGCCCCCCCAGCGCAAATTTGTCCGCTAATGGCGCAGGCGATTATCTGCGGGGCGCTGGGTGTTGTGTGTCCTGCGGGCAGGGCCGGAGTTACAAGCGCCAGGAATCCAGACGGTGTGTGGAGGGGGGGCAGCGGGGGAGCCCGGTAATTAGTGTAAACCCTTTGTCTGCCTTTGATACCCACAGCTTCTCCCCGCCGCGGCTTCCTCCGCCTGGAGCGCGGGCGGGGAGGGCCTGTCGGGGAAGTGGGTCCAGACCCCTGATCCCCGCGGCCCGGGACCGGGGAGGGCGGTATCTCCCACTTCCACGCTTTGGTGACGGCGCCCCCAATGCCCCCAGGTCCGGACAGGCCGAGATGACGCCGAGTCCCGCGTTGCTGCTCCTGCTGCCGCCGCTGCTGCTGGGGGCCCTCCCGCCGGCCGCCGCCGCCCGAGGTGAGTTCTGGCGCCCAGCCCAGCCAGCCTGGCCTCCGCCAGCGCCGCCCCCTTCCCGCCCGGCCCTGAACCCTGCCACAGTGCCCGCCTGGCACGCGCCATGCCCCGCCCCTGCCGCCCCGCTCGCCAGGCCCCCTTCCTTCCAGGGTCCCCTCACCCATGGGCTGACCACAGCGCCCAGGCGGCCTCCCCCAGCTGGCTGGAGGAGTCCCTTTCACTTGTGCTTGCTGGCCAGGTGGGCTCTAGCCCTGGCCCCCAGGACATGCTTCTGGTCTTGCAAACACTTTCACCCTCCTACCTGCAGTCCAGGGCAGCTGATCACCTGTGGATTCTTGGGGAGTGGGCGGTTTGTGGCCACAGTGGACCCAACTAGGACTCTGGGAACCTGCAGAGACCCCCACGGAGGCCAGGATGGGCTATGAGAGATATTGGTGATATACTGGGTGTCTGGGACTGAAACTGACCCTCAGACCCCCAGTGTCCCAGCCACTGGGCACACACCAGACCTAGCTGTGTGCCCTGGCCCTGCCCAGCCCCAGGCAGGCAGTGCAGGGCGGCTGTGTGGACAAGTCCCCAGGGCCGGGACGCACCCCAGGACTGCGTGCCTGTGGGCACCCACTGTACCGGCCTGGTACGTCCTCACGCCACTGATAGCTAAGTGGCAGCCATGCCACGGTACCCGGCTCCAGCAAGGGCATCCGAAGCCGATGGGTGATGTGTCCCCGCAGACTCATGCCCGCCATGTTCCAGGATCCGAGCACAGCGCTGGCTGCCCCCATGGCTAGGCGGGACCTGTGGCCAGGCCGGCCCTTTGGGTGTGTTGACCACTCAGGATTGTCGGCGCTGTGTCCACCAGTCCTGAGGCTTCGCACCCCTCCCCTGCCCCCCAGCAAGTGCGCCGCATCCAACCTGGCCTTATATGGGCACGTTCGGGTGTTGGATGGCGGGCGGTGGCCAGGTGGGCCTTATGCCACAGCACCCCCCCCACCCCCCTCCTGCCCACATGGGCCTGGCTGAGCGGCTGCTCTGAGGGCCCGGCAGCGTCCTGGGCTGTGTGGGCACTCAGGCCATACTGGGCGAGCCCCCACCACCGCTAGTGGCCTGGACTTGCATTCTCTTTGATCTGTTTGGCCTCCCCCATCCCTGCACCTGCCTATCCTCTGTCCACTCGGCCAGGGAGGCTCTGGAGGCCTCTGTCCTGCCATGGTCCGTGGCTGGGGCTGAAGCTGACTGGTGGATGGCCGCGGTCACCCATGGCAGTGGGTGGCAGAGCCCGCCTCTTCATGGAGACGCCCCAGCGGCCACCCCCTTCGCTTTCGTCCTCCTCAACTGCGGCCTTGGGGCCGAGGATATCCAGCCCTGGCTTTGCATGGCAAAGGCCGTGGTGGCACTGGGGAGCTGGGATTGAGCGGCTTTCCAAGGGCAGGGGCCTCTGTGGTTTGGGTGGAGGTGGGGAGGAGGTTCTTCCGGACTGTGCTGATTTTCCTAGCATGGACTAGGGCGCGAGGTCCATCCAAGTGTGTTTCTCCTGCTCTGAACAGCCCACTGTGCACCTTCGTTAGGCCAAGGACCAGCATGCAGAGGGTTTGGGTTGTTTTTGAAAAGCCATTTCTCGCTAGGTCATAAGTTCTGGAATCGGCACATCGCTAGACTCGGATCATATTTTGAAAGTTCCTCTTTTCCCAAAGTTTCACAATCTTGGTGGATTTGTCTAAAAACTGCTTTTCTTTTTTTTTCCAATTTGAAAAAAGATAGGAATTGGCTTTCTCCCTTTCCCTTTTATTTCTCACAGTGGGAACTTGAGAGTTTGTGGATGAAATACCTTTTACCAATAATTCTGAAGGAAGTCGTTTCAGGGCTTTCTGAGAAGTGCCACCTTTGAACTTTTGCAAGCATGGCCTTGGGGACCAGCTCTAAGCGGCCTGCCTAGGAGGCCACTCCCCTTTCCTCTGCACCCAGCCAGCTGCTGTGGCAAGCTGAGCCCTGACCCAGGTGGGCAGGGTGCCTGTCCAGGGGTGCCCCATGCCTGGGGGGTGGCGTGGTCAGTGTCGGCTCCCTGTAGGGGCAGGAGTCTGAAGGGTGTGTGACTTGGGGAAGCAATAGCTGTGGGTGCACGGTGCTGACCTCGGCCCCCAGCCAGGCCTCAGGGCCCTCCTCCCTCGCCCCAAGCCCTTCCAGGCAGTGGCTGGCCAGTGTGTAGCGGGCTGAGGTGGACGTGTGGGAGCTGGGCCCAGCCCCTGCAAGGTGGGGAATCGGGCCAGCCGCCCCGTTTCCATCTCGGGGCCCCACTCCTGGAAGGGAAAATAAATCACTGTCCCCTTGGGGGAGGGAGGGAGCCGTGAACAAAGTCGCCTTTGGCTGGGCCTGGAAACGCCGACCGCAGACTCCTTTATCCATTGTGCGGGAATCAATGGGCCTCCGGGCTCCCTTTCAGCCGCAGGCCCCGCGCTGCGGCCCTGTCGAGGGGAAATGTTGGTTTTTCCCCAGCCGTGGCCTCCAGCCCCTGGCTTGCCCAGCCCTGGCTCAGGAACCATGGCCGCGCTGGGAGAGGCAGGCTGTGCCCACAGGCTGGACCCCCGACTGCTGCATGCTGGCCCTCTCTGCAGCCTGAGCTTGCTTCTTGGCTCAGGGTGGACTCCTTTGCCCCATCTGGGCCTCTGCCGGTGACTCCAGGCCTGGTGTATCCAGGTGACAGCCTCAGCGGGTGGGTCAGCACAGGAGGGAGAGGTGTGCCCACACCCCTCTCCCCAGAGGCCTCCTCTAGGGCTGCCCTCCCTGCCTGCCTGCCTGCCACTCTCCCTGGCAGCCATCCCTGGAGCTGCTGGTCAAGCCCCAGGGTGTCTGGCTGCCCTCTCCAGGCGGCTCCAAGGTGGGCCACAGCGCCAGGGCCCACGGTCCAAGATGGCTGGGGTAGAGTGAAGCAGGGGATGGGAGAGGAGGGGTTTCATGGGCCAGGGCAGGCCTAACAGGAGAGGTGGGTACCAGTCCCCTTGGAGCAAGTCAGCGTGAGTGGGGGTCTCCCTCCAGGACATTGTCCCCGTGTGGGGCAGGGGGTGCCGCCCATCTTGGCAGAAAGCCCAACCACTTTTCTTCTTGCCTGGTGCTGTGAAGGGGCTGAGGAGTGAACATTGGCTGAGCAGTGACAGGGAGGAGGGAGCCGGGCTGCTGCCCTGGTGTGCGGCATGGGGCCCGCTGGGCACAGTGACGCCCTCTGGGCTACTAAGACTGTGAGCCCCAGGACAGCTTGGTGGCCCCCTGGGGAGCTTTGTCCAGGCCCACCAGCCAGTGGCTTCGGGCCCCTCCTCATTCCCTGTAACCTTCCTGCCCTATCCCTAGTGGTGACCGTAGGGCTTCGTCTGGAGCACAGTACCACACCCCAGGGCATCACTGTGTGTCCCAGAGAGGCTGGGTGGCTGTGCCCTGTGGCCTGCAGGGGCCTGGGGAGCTGCAGTGGACAGGCCCAGTGCCCTCCTGTCCCCAGCCCTGTCCTTGAGAAGTCTGCCATGTGAGTGGGAGCAAGGGCCCCTGGCCTGGTGGTGGTGCCCAGTGTGCCTGGGCTGCTCAGTGGTCACGGCAGCCCCACCCGGGGGCCAAGAGCCCTGGCAGGGGGCAGAGCATCAGCTCACCCCTGATCTCTGGCCTCGGGGGTTCTGGGATCAGGAAATGTTCTTGCTGATGCTTCTTAAGTGGGGAAGGGCTGCCAAGGTCTGCAGGCAGAGCCCTTCTGGGGAGTTCCGGGCAGGGGAGGCCTGGGGACTGAAGCCAGGCAGGCTGGGGTTTTGAGGTGGGGGTGGGGGCATGAACCGGGCTGGGCCTGGTGAGGTCTGGACTGGGATGGCTACGGAGGAATCTTTGCCTGTTTCAGCACTGTGCAAGGTTCTCTTTAGGGCGTGGCACCGCCTCACGATGCTCTGGTGCCCGCCCTGTGCCCTGGTGTGTCAAGAAGGGGGAGTAGTGCCCTGGGGCTGGGGTTGCAGAAGGTTCCACCTCAAGGCTTCCAGAGGAGGCCCCCCAGCCTGCTGACTCGCTGGGTGCCCAGGGCTGGGCAGCGTGGTGGGGCACAGCTTGTGGGGTAGCCGCCTGTGCTGCAGGCCCCCAGGTCCCCGCACATCCTCTGGGTCTGCTCCCTGAGGGCCGCCTATGGCTAGCTGGTGACTATGTGTGTCCTGGGTCTGTGCATGCGGGTGCACATGCGTGTGCCTGGGCGTCCCGGGCTGGAGGAGAGCCTGGCCCTGGCACCTGATGGGCAGCAGGCTGTGTAGCGGTCACCTGTGCTGTGGCTCCTGGGGGCGGCCGCTCTTGCACTTGGCTTCCTGGGGAGGGGATCGGGCCCTGGCACTAACTCTGGAGTTTCCCACTCACTCCTGCCCTGGGTGCCCCTGGGGGCCTGGCACAGCCACATAGTGGCCATCTGTGGTGGGGGCACTGTGTCTTGGTGACCGGTGGGGGGCTGCCGGCTGCAGAAGGCTCAGCACCTGGATTGGCTCTGCACCCCCTCAGGGGTCTGGCACAGTGTGTCCTGATTCCCTTACCCTCCCTTCTGGTCAAGGTGAGCCCCCTTCCCCAGGCCACTCAGCTTCTCCAGGAGGACATGGGGCCTGGCCACCCGCACCCCATGGCCAGGTCCCTGACCAGGCCAGAGAATTCCTTCAGCTGGAAACTCGGGGCCATGCAGGGCCCCCCAGTTCCCAGGCATCCTCGCTCCACTCTGGCCCCGTTTGGCTGCCAGGCCACTCTTGGTCCAGCCCCTCCATGCGGGGAAGTTAGGGTTGGCCAGTCAGGGCTACGGTTGAGGGGACCACACAGCCGGCCCCTCAGCGGTCAGCTCCACCTGCCCCTCCCTCCCTGGCACACCGTGGCTTGGTCTGTCCCCACGGACGCCCCACCCTGCCGTGTTGTCAACCAGCATCTGCCCCTGCTGTGGTGGACGCTCCTTCCTCAGGAAGCCCCCGTTGTCCCCACTGGGTCAGGAGTCCTGTCCGACCTGGGCCAGCATTGCCCCAGGCTCTGTAGAGGGGCGGACACCACTGGCTTGGGCTATAGAGGCATCCTGGGAGGTGCAGGTACACTGGAAAGTAAGAGGAGGCCGTTTCCTGGTCCCAGCTCATGTCTGCTCGCGACAGAGGGATCATGACACTGCACGTGTGTCTGTGCCTGGGCGCCTCTCCTTACGCTGAGGGCTGTGTTCTGGGAAGCACCCCCTCCTTGCTCCCTGTGGGAGCCAGGCCCCATGGGGAGGAGCTGCCGTGGTCTCAGGAGGGAAACTGGGCAGCCCTGGCCATGAATCCTCTGTACCTGCCCTGGCTGGCCACCACCCCCCTGCCATTCTCCCTATGAATGCCCACCGAGTGCCTGCTGTATGCCAGGCCTCGGGACACCGCGAGCACGGGAGAGGGGCTTGGGTGTGGGTTTGGACCATGTGGCCAGGACGGGCCATTCCAGAAGAGATACTGGAGACCCCGGGGTGAGGGGCGTCGGAGAGGGCACTCCAGACGAGGCAGGTGTGGGGAGCTGATCTGAGGGCCTGTGAAGACGGGGAGGGGCAGGCCGCAGGGGGTCCTGCCTCTGTCCCTCCAGACTGCAGCTTCCTCCCCTCCATCCCAGGGCCTGCCCACCTCCACCCTTCCTGGGCCCTGGGAAAGAGGAGTCTCTGTGTCTGGGGATAGTGTGTGTGTGACAAAGCGTGTGGGCAGGGCGGCCTCTCTGGGCCTTGCTGCTGTGGGAAGCCCCTGTTCGTCCTCCTTCCCCAGTTGTGTTTTTTACAGCTGGGCAGGGGTGGCGGGGTGGGAGGGGTTGGCGGCATCCCCCTTCTTGGCCCACTGCCTCCGAGTCTAGTCCTCTATACCTGACAGCAGTGAGGCCCTGTCTCAGACTCAGTTTACCCTCATGTCTGGCTCCCACGTGGCCCTTGGTGTCCTGCCTGTGCTGGGGGCCTCTTGACTGTGGCTAAGTGTGTGCAGGGCAGGGGCTGTTCTGGAGGAGGAGGCTGGGGGGCATCTTGGGGGGGTGCAAACCCTGGAGGTGGCACGGCGCCGCTGTCATGCCCAGCAGAGCCCCGGTGCTGGCTCCCTATATTCTTCCTGGCTGCGGTGCGAGGCGGCCACAGTCTCCCACCAGGTACCTATGCCCTCAGGTCCTACCTCAGTTTCCCCATAGGCTGCGTGGGTTGGACGCCTGTCCAGGTGGTGTGGGCTTGCCTAAACATAAAGCCCAGGCCGCTGTCCTGGCACGCTCATTTCCCAGGAATCTGGGACTGGGCTTCCTCCTGGTCAGGCCCTCCTGCGGGGGTCTTGGGCCTGCAACAGCAGGGTGTCCAGGGAGCCCAGGTGGGGGTGGGATGGGCCTGGCGAGGGGGACGGAGGGAGGCTGTTTGCTTTAGGATAAGGCTGGCTCCTCTGGCCTGGCTGCCTCCAGCCGTGCCTACAGCACTTGCAGGCCGGCCTCGGGGGCCACGCTTCCGGCCAGCCGGCGGTCATTTGGCTCTGCCCCCTTTCTCAGCAGTGACCACGGGCGGGGGTCCCGCCTCCCTGTCTGTGCCTGTCATCCCGTACCTCCCGCATGCCTGTGGGGGCCTTTACCTCCCCAAGCCTTGCTTGTGTCTGCCTGGGGCAGGGTGGGGGCTGGGGCCAGAGGTAGCCCCTTCCTGAAGTGCAGCTGGGGCTTTCAGCCTCGGAGGCGGGCTCCCTCCCGAGATGGGGGGGCTGGGTCCGTGTGCCCCCACCCAGGACAGGGCCGGGCACTTGCTCTCTTGCTGCTTCTGGGCAGTTGTGTGGGTAGGCACTCATGTGCATACATGAACATGCACGTGTGAGACCTGTGCCCAGGTAGCCCCTCAGGAGGCCCAGGTACCCCTGCAGGCTGTGGGCCACAGGGGCTGGGCTGGGCAGGGGCCTTGGCCACTCCCTCTTGATCCCGGAGGCCCTGTGGGTGGTGGGAGTTCGGGCAGCGACAGGTGCTGGTGAGGTCAACCTGGGGTGGGTCTGGGACCTGGGCAGGCTGGGAAGGGGTCAGGAGGCCCCTGTGCTGTGGGCCCTGCAGCCCCGTTTGCCAGAGCTGCCCCCAGCCCTGGGCAGCTTACAGAACCACACTGAGGGGGAGGTGGGCTGGCAGCCCCCACAGCCGCCATCTCATTTCCTCTCCGGGGGATTACAGGGAGGGTAGGGAAGGAGGGGCTTCAGGGCTGGGGCCCATGGCCAGGGTGGGAGGGTCCTGAGTTGAGGGAGAGATACAGGTCAGAGGAGAGACCCCCACATGTTTTCTCAGAGAGGCCAGGGACTGGTGTGGGCCGGGTGGGCCAGGGCTGGGAAGAATCCCTCCCTCCAGAGCCTCAGCCCACCCTTTGTGTTTCTGGTCACAGTGGGGAGGCTCCATGTCTCCACGCCCAGCCCCAGCAGCCGAGGATGCCTGTGGGATCAGAACCCGGAGGCCCTGGGCCGCGCCCCCTGTGCTATCAGCGCTGATTAGGCTTCCAGAGAGGTGATAGGGATTCTCTGTGGGGGTCCCTGTCCCCAGACCTGGGGGGTGAGATTGGGAGTTGCTACCTGTCTGAAGACGCCGGTGGGAGACGTCACGGGGCCACTGTTAATTGCGTGTTGGAGAAACACACGGCCCCAGGCACTGTCGAGATGGCTTGGAGCAGCTGCTGCCTCTTGGTGTCTCTGCACCCAGCCTGGACACTCCCAGACAGCAGTGGCTGCAGTTCGGGAGGGACACTGTCACCCATGGGCTGGCCAGAGGTGCCCTGGGAACCGTGGGGTGCCTGTGGCCACCTCTCAGATGCAGAGAGCAGTGAGTGGGCTGCGGTTGCCACTGCAGGACTTGGGAGCAGCACGTGGGGAGTGGGGCGCGCGGGGCCCTCCTCTCCCAGGAGCTCCATCCAGGTGCAGGCCCTGCGGTGCTCTGAGTTTCTGAGGCCTGCAGGGTCTGTGTGTTCCAGGCTCATCTTCCCGGCTGGCTAGGCACTGCCCACTGGGGCCGGTCACACACAAACAG
The DNA here is from genome assembly GCF_003255815.1 of Theropithecus gelada. NCBI lineage: Eukaryota > Metazoa > Chordata > Mammalia > Primates > Cercopithecidae > Theropithecus > Theropithecus gelada. The sequence goes on from NC_037672.1 coordinate 989,570, forward strand.
GGCCCTGGCCCTGCTTTCCAGCTCAGAAGCACCCAGGCAGGGGACGGGGTGGGGTGGGGACCCGGGCAGGGGACGGGATGGGTTTCTTTCTGCCAGGAAAGGAGGACTTGGCTTCTCCACGTGGGGTGGGACAGAGTGAGTGGCCATGTGGAGCTGCAGCCTGTCTGCTCCTGTGGGTTTCACAGGCAGTGGGGGAACATACTGGCTGCCAGGTACAGCCTCGGGGCTGCCAGCCAGACAGGATCCAGCAGTGCCCATGGCCAGCCCTAGCTACTGTCGCTCCAGAGCAAGCCTCTGACCCCGGGGCCTTGGGGTCATGCCCCCTCAAGGCTAAGGTGCCTGGCAGGGTAGGGCCCTTGGGGTGGGCAGACAGACCTGGGCATCTGTGGTCCCTGAACTCAGGTCTGATACTGACAGAGACGTGGGTGCCGCACAAACTCTCATCCACACAGTGCCCGTGCGCAGGCGGTCTGCTGTGCCTGATTGCGTGTGGATAGCTGTGGGGTCGCTGGCCTGTGTCCAGGCCCGGCTGGGCCCTGGGCTGATGGTTGGGTGGGAGTTGGGTGAGGGGCCTGGAGCCTCTTTGGGACCCACCAGGGCCCCCATCCCCCTGCCGCCCTTGTCCTTGGGGGGCCGCTGTCCCCTCTGACCTAGGGTGTACAGCTGCTTCCTGTGTGACCAGGAGGAGCCCCTGCCCTCTTGGCTGGTGGGTTTTGAGGGCTACCAAGCACAGCTGTTTTGCATCCTCTGGGGACCCTACTCCCCTCTCACGTCTCAAAGAGCCGGCCTCTGGGACCACAGAGCTGCCCCGGCTGTGAGAAGCTGCTGACGTGGTGTTCAGTGGGCCAGCACTTAGGGGCTTTGGTGCATGTAGGCAGCTGAGGCCTGGGTCGGGGGCACTGCGCCTGGGCCCCTCTACTCACCTTGGGCAGGCGACCCAGGTGGAGCTCAGGCCTGAGGTCTGTGCTGGGCCGTGGGTCCCCTTTCGATCCCCCTTGGCTCTGGACCCCAAGCCCCTCCTCGTTGACTGTTCCTTGGACCCACCCGCAGGCCCCCCCAGGATGGCAGACAAGGTGGTCCCACGGCAGGTGGCCCGGCTGGGCCGCACCGTGCGGCTGCAGTGTCCTGTGGAGGGGGATCCACCACCATTGACCATGTGGACCAAGGACGGCCGCACCATCCACAGCGGCTGGAGCCGCTTCCGCGTGCTCCCCCAGGGGCTGAAGGTGAAGCAGGTGGAGCGGGAGGATGCCGGTGTGTACGTGTGCAAGGCCACCAACGGCTTTGGCAGCCTGAGCGTCAACTACACCCTTGTCGTGCTGGGTTAGTCGCTGCTGCGGTCAGAGGTCACGGGCTGGGTTGGAGCCAGGCAGGGGCATGCAGGAGGGCGGACGGGGACACACCTGGGGCCTGAGAGTCAGCCAGCCCCGGGCAGACAGCCTTCCTTCGGCGCCCTGCCCTCCCTCTGCTGACTGCACCTCTGCCACCATCCCCCAGGCTGGGCTCCGTTCCTGTCCCCATCAGGCTCCAGCCTCTGGGCCTTCCTCCGGGCGGAGGGCGGCGGGCGGAGGGCAGCGGCCGGGAGCCGCAGGCCGTGGTCCCACAGAAGGGCTGGGGCCCGAGGCCTTGGCAGGGTGTGCCGGCCGTCGGCTGTGACTTTGAGGCTCAGGTTTCGGAGTTCAGAGGAGCCGCGGGGATGCCTGGCCTTTCTGTTCTCCTCTGCGCCTGGGGCCTGGGTGCGGGGCTTGGACAGGTGTCCAGAGACACGCCCTCCATACCTAGGGACCGGGCACCCCGCCTGCTCTGCTGGGCTCCTGGGTGTGGGGCCCTCCGGTGGAGCTCCTGGAGCTGGGCTGGCCCGTTTCTGAACACAGGAGGCTGGCCCAGGCCCCGGCAGGGTCTGGGGGTGCGGCCTGAGACAGCCTGGTCCTGGGCTCAGTGGAGGAGCGGCTGTCACAGGGTGGATGGAGGGGACATTCCACAGCACGCCCTGCTCCTCCAGATTGTGTGGAATGGGAAAACTGTGGCTGTCCCCCCACCCCCACCCCACAGTCCTTTCAAAGGCGACGATGACCGAGAGGTATGAGAGTCTCGTCTGTTCACCAGCCCTCGGCCCCTTGATGTAGGCTAGGGTTACTGCAGCTGCTGGCCGGGCCCAGCTCCCTCCTCCCCAGGGCCTGCAGACCCCCCGGAGCCAGAGTAGGGGCCAGCCCTCCAGCCCCACCCGTACCCGTCAGGATCACCTGCGCCTAGTGTGGGCCAGCGGCCCTTGCCCAGCTGTCCCTGGGATTCTGGGCTGTGGGTGTGTGGTGCAGCCCCCTGCCTGGGTGTCCAGGACTGTCCTGGCTGGGGCTGGGGGCACTAGAGGCCATGGGAGAGTTGGGGGTGCTCCTCAGGGCCCCCCTCACCTGCCCTCCCTGTGCACCTCCATTTCTCTGCAGATGACATTAGCCCAGGGAAGGAGAGCCTGGGCCCCGACAGCTCCTCTGGGGGTCAAGAGGACCCCGCCAGCCAGCAGTGGGGTGAGCAGGGGACCGCCGTCTGCCAGGGTGGGGGGTGTCTGTCCTGGCCCCTCGGCCGCTTCCCCATCCTCTGACCTCCATGCCGCCCCACCCCACAGCACGACCACGCTTCACACAGCCCTCCAAGATGAGGCGCCGGGTGATTGCACGGCCTGTGGGCAGCTCCGTGCGGCTCAAGTGCGTGGCCAGTGGGCACCCTCGGCCCGACATCACGTGGATGAAGGACGACCAGGCCTTGACACGCCCAGAGGCCGCCGAGCCCAGGAAGAAGAAGTGGACGCTGAGCCTGAAGAACCTGCGGCCGGAGGACAGCGGCAAATACACCTGCCGTGTGTCGAACCGCGCAGGCGCCATCAACGCCACCTACAAGGTGGATGTGATCCGTGAGTGTGGCCTGGGGCACTGGCGGGCCAGGGGTGCTGGTGGGGTCTGGGGGCTGGCGGGCCAGGGGTGCTGGTGGGGTCTGGGGGCTGGTGGTCTAGGGGCTGGTGGACCGGGGGTGCTGGTGGGGTCTAGGGACTGGTGATCTGGGAGCTGGTGGACCAGGGATGCTGGTGGGGTCTGGGGGCTGGTGGGCTGGGGGTGCTGGTGGGGTCTGGGGGCTGGTGATCTGGGGGCTGGTGGGCTGGGGGTGCTGGTGGGGTCTGGGGGCGCTGGTGGGGTCTGGGGGCTGGTGGGCTGGGGGTGCTGGTGGGCCCTGGGGTGCTAGCAGGTAGAGTCTGGCGGGGCCCAGGAGCCATGCCCACGTGCCGTGTTCCCACAGAGCGGACCCGCTCCAAGCCCGTGCTCACAGGCACGCACCCCGTGAATACGACGGTGGACTTCGGGGGGACTACGTCCTTCCAGTGCAAGGTGCGCAGCGACGTGAAGCCGGTGATCCAGTGGCTGAAGCGTGTGGAGTACGGTGCCGAGGGCCGCCACAACTCCACCATTGATGTGGGTGGCCAGAAGTTCGTGGTGCTGCCCACAGGCGACGTGTGGTCGCGGCCCGATGGCTCCTACCTCAATAAACTGCTCATCACCCGCGCCCGCCAGGACGATGCGGGCATGTACATCTGCCTGGGCGCCAACACCATGGGCTACAGCTTCCGCAGCGCCTTCCTCACTGTGCTGCCAGGTGCGCGGCCGCCACGCCACGCCATGCTGGTGCCCGAACCTGCCCCCTGGGCCCCGCATCCCACCCACCGGGCAGGACCCCACCCTTCCCTCCTGGGCTCTACAGGCCAGGTCATCTGCCAAGGGAGGGCAGCCCAGGGGTGCCGTCTCCACAGCCCCCCGGATGGGTCTGGGGTACTCTCCTGGTCTTTGTGCTGGCGTTCCCCTCGCCACCTCCTTTCCTCTCACTCTTGCAGACCCAAAACCACCAGGGCCACCTGTGGCCTCCTCGTCCTCGGCCACTAGCCTGCCATGGCCCGTGGTCATCGGCATCCCGGCCGGCGCCGTCTTCATCCTGGGCACCGTGCTCCTGTGGCTTTGCCAGGCCAAGAAGAAGCCATGCACCCCCACTCCTGCCCCTCCCGTGCCTGGGCACCGCCAGCCAGGGACAGCCCGTGACCGCAGTGGAGACAAGGACCTTCCCACGTTGGCCGCCCTCAGCGCTGGCCCTGGTGTGGGGCTGTGTGAGGAGCATGGGTCTCCGGCAGCCCCCCAGCACTTGCTGGGCCCAGGCCCAGTTGCTGGCCCCAAGTTGTACCCCAAAGTCTACACAGACATCCACACACACACACACACACACTCACACACACACTCACACGTGGAGGGCAAGGTCCACCAGCACATCCACTATCAGTGCTAGATGGCACTGCCTCTGCAGTGGGCGCATGGGGCCAGCCAGACAGGCAGGCTGGGAGGATGGAGGACGGTGCTGCAGACGAAGGCGGACCCATGGTGAGGAGGAATGGCCAGCACCCTGGGCGCTCTGTGTGAGGCATAGCCCCTGGACACACACACACAGACACACACTGCCTGGATGCATGTATACACACACATGCGCACACACGCTGCCTGAACACAGGCACACGCAGACATGCTCCCGGAACACATACGCATGCGTGCACATGCGCAGGCATGCTGCCTGGACACACAGATATGCTGCTCAAACGCATGCACATGCACACAGACATGCCAGAACATACATGGACATGCTGCCTGAACACATCACACACATGCACAGATATGCTGCCTCGACACACACATGCATACATGTGCAGATATACTGCCTGGACACACACACACGCAGATATGCTGCCTGGACACACGCACACACATGCGCAGATATGCTGCCTGGACACGAGCAGATATGCTGTCCGGACACGCACACACATGTGCAGATACGCTGCCTGGACACATGCGGACTGAGGTGCTTTTCAGAGGGTGTGCTGCGAGGCCCGCAGTGCGTGTGCAGTGAGGCTCATAGTTGATGAAGGACTCTCCCTGCTCCACCATCACTCCCCCACCCCTGCCTGCCTCTGCCCTCGCCTGGCCTTCGCGGCTATTTTTGCCACCTGTCTTAGGTGTCCAGGAGTCCCCTACTGCTGTAGGCTGGGGCTGGGGGCACAGCAGCCCCAAGCCTGAGAGGCTGGAGCCCATGGCACTCCCACTGCATTCTCCCCCTGCCAGCGAGAAGGAGCCTTGGTATTTATATTTAAGAAATGAAGATAATATTAATAATGATGGAGGGAGGGCTGGGTTGCAGGGACTGTGGTCTCTTCTGGGGCCTGGGACCCGCCTGGTCTTTCAGCCACGCTGATGCCTGCACCCCGTCCAGGCCAGGCACCACCCCCCACCCCACTGTCGTGGTGGCCCCAGATCTCTGTAATTTTATGTAGAGTTTGAGCTGAAGCCCCGTATATTTAATTTATTTTGTTAAACATGAAAGTGCATCCTTTCTCTCCAGGCTGGTGTTTCTGCCCGTGTCTATGTGTGCATGTGCATGCTCATGTGTGCTCACATCTGTGCTTGTGTGTCAGGCCTGGTCTCTAGAACCAGCAGCCCAGCCCTCCTGGAGTCCCCTTGCTGGGCTGGAGCCACAGGGGCCGAGACCTGAGGGTCTCCAGGTCTGTCATCAGCACCTCCCGGCAGTAGAGTTTGGGTCTACTGGGCTTCGGGCGGTGGTGGGTGTGAGCACTACCCATGTAGAGTTTGGGTCTACTGGCCTTCGGGCGGTGGTGGGTGTGAGCACTACCCATGTAGAGTTTGGGTATGCTGGCCTTCGGGTGGTGGTGGGTGTGAGCACTCACCATGAGTACCCACATGCCTGGCCAGGCCAGCGTCCTGCACCCCTGTCGGATTCGCACCCTCTGTGTCCTGGGGCTGGCCCCTGTGGCCCTCAGTGCAGGGCCTGGTCACTCCTCGGCCGCTCTGCAGGCTTTGGTGGGTGGCCCTACGGGAAGCAGCAGACCTGCCTCGGAACTGGGGGTGGGGCCAGGCTCAGGTCACCTCTGACCTCAGGGCTCCGTCCAAATGCCCTCCCTGCCACCCTGCAGTGCTGTGACGGTGGCCGCCCCCATCTTGCCCAGTCAGCAGGAGGGGTTGGGGCTGCCAGCTCCACCCGGGGCCCTTGCCTGCCTGGGGGTTCCATTAGCCTAGTAAGAAAAGGCACCGAGGCCTCTCGTGCATTCAGCAAAGCGTGAGGCCCGTGGCGTTCCCGGACCCTGGCCTTGCTGGCATGCAGGGTACTTCCTGACCCGCGCTGGTTCTGAGAGCTTCTCCCTGGAGGAAGCTCACCCTGCCTGGCTTCAAAGATGACAGGTGGGCTCTGGGGAGAGGTGTCAGGGACCTCTCCCCAGCTGGGGCTTCTGAGGACCCCATGGCCTTCAAGATGTCCCCTTTCTGTCCTCTGTCCTCCCCAGGGTAGACCCTACACCTCTCCCCTGAGGGAAGTCCTGACTCCGTGGGTGGTGACAGCTTCAGGCATGGCCCTGGTGAGGGCTGCGTGTGGCTGGTGGGTGCTGTGGGAGGCCTGGCCATCCTGACTGGGGGGCAGTGGGGGCTCCAGGCGGCCCACAGCTGGCAGCCAAACAGATGTTCCCCAGACAGGGCAGGCTGCAGGCCGACGCCTGGTCGGGTTTCAGTCTGGAGTAGGGGAGGGTGGAAGGGAGACCTCAGGCGTCTGGCCACCTTGGACAGCAGGAAGGCCTCAGGCAGCAGGTCATGGGGTCGCAGAGGACAGGCTGCCACTCCCCAGGAAGTGGGCAGAGGGATGGGCAGTCTGAGAGGGCTGTCCCCCAGAGCCTCTGAAGGAGACACTGGGACCGCAGACCCCACGCCTGCACCCTGCCTGCTCTGAGGTCCAGGCCCCACTCAGGGCCACCCTCGACTTGTGGTCCAGCCCATCTCACACCTGCCCACGGGAGGTGCTGACTGGTGCTGTGTGGCCCTTGACGGACAGGACAGGCCTGGCACAGCCCAGCCTCTGGGTCCTGGGCTCTGGACTTTGTCACGCCGTGGCCATGTTGGATGCCAGGCTGGGCAGGGGGGGCCCCAAGGAGTTAGGACAGACCCATCTCCTGTCCATGGGGCCCCGGCCACCCCCAGGCAAATGGCCTGGAGCTCAGACCCCTCAGTCTTTCCCTAGCCTTCCTCAGGGGCTGCGTAGAGCCCCTGCTTTCTCCCCTGCGACCTCCAGACCCTTCCCCCTTGGCCGTCCAGTCCCGAGAGCCCTTACACTCATCCCCACGCCCCTCTGTTCCTGCGGTCTCCAGCCTGAGCCTACCGGGGCCCTGCCCTGAGGACGCCTGACCGGTGTTCCTGGCTGTCTCTTGCCTGGCCCTGCCCCATGGACTCCTGTGGCTGTGGCTCCTGTCCCCCCACCAGCCACACGGCCACCCCGATGCCATTTCCCACATCTCCGTCACGGAAGCACACGTCCATGCCCTGCACCGGCCCCCTCGCATCTGCACCTCCACACTTCCAAGAACAAAATTGCATTCCCCTCCCCTCCGCATGCAGGAGGACTGGGAGCACAGAGCCCCTGTGTGCTTCAAGGACTTGAGGCAGAGGCTCCCAGGGCGTGAGTGTGGCCAGCAGGACAGAGGGCAGGATGTGGTTCTGACAGTGGTCCACCCTGTCCAAGCACCTGAAAGATGGGGGGCCCTGCACTCCAGGTTCACTGGCCGGGAGGCTCAAAGGGCCGGGTGGGGCCTGTGGGAGGTGGGGGTGCCGCTCTGTGGGCCCCGTCTCGCCTGTCCTGCACCGGGCACCTGCACACCATTGCACCATGGGGGCTCCAGGCCCAGGAAGAGACAGACACGTGTCGGGAGGCTCCACGGGGGCCAGCAGGCTTCCGGGCAGTGCCCTTGCAGGGGTGGGGCAGGGGCATGGCGTCTGAGGGGCAGGGCGACCCAGGGAGTCCAGGGAGAAGGGAGGAGCCCAGAGTGGCAGCCATCTCCCCAGGGAGGGGCCACACCTGGGGCTTCCTGGCTCCTCCACCATCACCCTTCACATGGGCAAGTCCAGGTCCCGTGCCCTTGGCCACCACAGGAAGGTCATGGGGCAGCCTCTGCTGCAGGGACGGGAACGGGGCTGGGCGCCCGTCCCCAGCTTCATCCTGGGCTCCTGGGGGTGCAGGTTGTGGGGGTGGGGGTTGCAGCCCAGGAGGCAGCAGAGGGGACCCAGCTGTGTCCTCAGGGCGGCCCCCAGGCCAGGCCCTTTGGGTAGGAGATGGTGGTGCCTGGGGGAGGCTCAGCATGGCGGGGCGGGGTGTGGGCACGGGTCCAGGCCCACAGTCCTCCCTGGCCCTGCCCCGGTGGTGATAAGCTGCTTCCCTGTAAAGCCCGGCTAACTTGAAAGGGCTGCCCAGGCTCCGACACCCCCGGGTGTGACCCATCCCCGCCTGGCCCTCCTGGCTTCAAAGGGGTGCCCGCAAGCCGCCTGCAGCTGTCCCGGGGGTGCCTGAGCCTGCTGCCAGGGACAGGGTGGCAGCGTGAGGCAGAGATGGGGGGATGTGGGCAGCCCCACCCCATGGGCGTGTGGGTCAGAGGACCTGGCCAAAGATCACAGCCTTGTCCCCGGCCGGGGTTGGGGACCAGGGGACCGGGCTGGGAATGTGGGACGAGGGGCACAGATAGAGGCACAGGCCAGGAAGAGGGGTGCAGGCTGCGTCTCGGGGTGCAGGATGAGACACTCTGCACAGCAGAGATATGGCCCTAGGACACAAGGCTCCAGGACGCAGGGGCCAGCCGAGCTACCCCGAGCCTCCCCGGGGTACCGCGTGGGCCCAGGACCTGCTGCGGGGCTGGGGTGGGCCAGGGGCCCCCCAGGATTTGAATATGGGAGCACCTCCTGGAGGCAGAGGCAGGGAGGCCGCAGAGCCAGGTGTGTGGGGCTCTGGGCCCCTCGGGCTGGGCTGTGACATGGGGAGTAACCCCCACCCCCATGGCTGGAGCCGGCTTCTGGTAGAAGCTTCCAGATGTCCCAGGGGGACAAGAGTGCTCAGTGAAGCCACGCTGGGTGAGGCGGGGCAGGAGGGCAGCGGGTGGGGCCTGGTGGTCTCGGGCTCTCTGTGCCCTGTGCTGGCCTCACAGTGTGCCTGGCCCAGGTGGCTGCCCGGGTTGGGTAAGATGGGGAAGGGGCTGTCCAGGGGGCTGGTGGGGCCTGGCGGGTCCTGGGGCTCAGCCACACCAGACCCAGGCCTGCGTTCCAGGGCCCTGGGTTGCCGATTAATTTGAGGCTTGCATTGCTGTGCCCGAGGAGAGAAGCTTGTACCTGAGAAGCACTGTCCCTCCCTGGGGGACCGCACTGGCCACCGTTGGCCTCCTCTGCTGGGCCTGTCTCTCCCTTGCCTCCTGCCTTGGGAGGAGCGTGACCAGCGAGGGTGGGCAGGTGGGCCTCCCTGGAAGGCCCCTGCCACTGTGCGGGCAGCTGAGTGCTGGGCCTGAGTGGGTGTGACCAAGACTGGGGCTCCCTGTGGACTCCTGAAGCAGAGGCTGTCTCGGCCCCATGGGAGGGTTTCCCATTCCCAACTGAGCCCTGGGGCAGGAACCCAGGCAGGTCTAGGCTCTGGGCCCCCCTCTGACCTCGTGACCCAGGCTGGCCTTGACACACTCGTGACCCAGGCTGGCCTTGACACACTCATGACCCTGGCTGGCCTTGACACACTCGGGGGTGGGGGTGCCACTCTGGTTCCTGATCGCGCCCACCCTACACTGGTCACCTGGAAAGTCTGCTGCTCCCCTGGGGAGCACATGAGGGGTCCCCAATCTCCCAATGCCAACTGGCAAGCCCGTCCGCCCACAGAGCCCCCCTCGCGCCACACGGGCTGGCCAGGCAGCCTCCTTGTGACCTGTGCCCAGGCTGCAATCAGGCTGTTCCTCCTGGTGAGCCCCTTCCCCAGCCGCCTGGTCGCTGCCTGACCGTATGCGGCTCCTCTGCTGTCCCAACCCCATGAGCAGCTCTGTCCTCAAGCCCAGCTCCACCCGCTAGAGCCCAACCAGGGCAGAGAAGTCCGAATTCAAGTCCCCCAGGGTGCCCCAGCTCTCTTCAACCCTTGCCTAGGCTCCAAGCCCCCCAGACCTGGGTTCCTGGGCTCGTGGGCCTGTGCAGGGGCAGGGGCCACCCACTCAGGCAGTTTGATTCAGTGACTGGGGAGAAGGGGGGTCGGTGGCCGCAGAGTGGGGCTGGGATCCCCTGGAGCAGCTGCCATGTTCTGAGGCTTCCTTGTCCCCATGGCAGAGTGCTGGGGGGCCGGGCTTGGCACACAGCACCCAACACGGTGGGGAGAGTGCTCATCCTGGGGGCAAAGGTGACCTCTCCAGCCCCCTCACCCTGAATCTCAGCCTGGGTCACAGCAGGGCCTTTGCCTAGGGGCCGAATCCAGGGGTCCTGCTGGGAGCATGAATCCTGGGCACAGTGGGACTGGGGCACTCGGGGTGGCTCCTGCAGCCTGAGAGATGGGGACCAGTGGGCGCCTAACGACATTCAGCCCTGCAGGACCCTGTGACAGACGCCAGGTCCCGCCTGTCTCCCTGTGCGCTGTGTGGACCGCAGCAGAAACTCCCCAGTGTCCAGCAGAAAGACCGGGCCCCGGAGGGTGGCCAGAGTGTCATTTTATTCTCTTTTATAGCAGCTCTGGCCACCAGTCCTGGCCCCTGGCAATTCGGCCAGGGCCACGGCCAGCAAAAGGGGTGGTGAAGCTCCACTCTCCACAGAGGGACCCAGGGATCCTGAAAAGGCCTCAGATGCCCTGAGACCCCTGAGGAAGGCAAGACCGTCCTGGGAGCCCAGGGCCCAGCTGCCAGGATCCAGGAGCCAGAGGCTGCCGATGCGCCCTTCTGGGCACACAGGCCGGTTCGGATTCTGTGACCAAGGCCATCTGTGTGTGAAAGCCACAGACACAGGTGGGCTTGGAGTGCCTGCCCACCCCGAGGCGCCTGCTCTGGCCCAGGCTCTCCTTCCTGGGTGTCGGAAGACCTTCATCCATGCCCCTGCCTTGTGCCCACTCAGTGGGCTGAGCACGGGCAGGGTGTGGTTCTGAGGGGCGACCCCCACCAGCCAGCTTGGGCCCCAGCGTCTTCTCAGCGTCTGCCTCCTGTGAAAACCTTCCACTCAGTAAGGAGCACAGTAGGTCGGTTACTACGCCAGGCCGGGGGCGCAGTGGCTGCTGGCGGCTCCTGGAGTGTGTCCTCTGGGAAGGTGTTCTCTGCTCCAGGGGTGGGGGTGTCCCTTGTACATGGGCGTCAGACGTGGTGGGAGAGCCGAGGGAACTTTGGGACCAGCTAGGGGCGAGATGCCCATTCCCGGGCCCCCAGGTGAGGGCTGTGAGAGGAGGGGCCGAGGCAGCTGCAACCCTGCCTGCTCTCTGCGGCAGCCGCATCTGGCCCAGCTGGCAGGTGGTGACAGCTGCCAGCAGCTGGCTGGGCGAGGGCTGGCCTGAGTCCGGGGTGGTGGTGGAGGTGGGGCTGTGTGCCCAGGTCCTCCAGGAGCCCCTGGAGCTATGGCGGGTGGGCGGTGGTCCAGAGAAGGGAGGACCACCTACTCTGAGTCCTGAAGGACCTTTGGAGACAGAGAACAGCCCTCAGTGCAGGGGGCCCGTGGGAATCTGCCCTGGTGCCATATGGGGCTGGGGGCTCCAGGAGGCTCTGCCTGCCTCTGGGGTCTCCTGGTGTCTGGGGGCTCCCGATGTCTGGGGGCTCTCGATGTCTGGGGGCTCCCCTGGTGGACAGTAGATCAGCAGAGGGCGGAAGAATGACAGACGCTGGCTACAGTCGGGGTCCCAGCCTCTCTCGAAATCACAGGTCTTTGCTAGAAAGCAGCAACCCCATGGTGGGAGCAGGCCTGGTGGGCTGCAGCCAGGGAGCCTGGGGAAGGAGAGGTCTCAGGCCTGGTGGGCTGCAGCAAGGGAGCCCGGGGAAGGAGAGGTCACAGGCTTGTTGGGGGAACTCAGTAGAGCCCACCCTAACCTTGATTTTCCTGGAAGGGTCCAGGGTCTCCAGCAAGTAGCTCCTCCCACCGCCTGGACTAGGGTGAGAGAGGGGTGCAGGGATGAGGACCGTGGCCTCCTTGTCCTCCAGCCCCCACCCACCTGTGCCCAGCTGCATCTCAGCAGCCGTTTTGGGACCACCTACCCATGTTAGCCCTGGCGCTGGCTTCCCCTCGGCTGGGATGCTCCACCCTCAGCACCCTGGGGAACAGGTGGGGTGCGTGGGTTTGTGCCTGGGACCCCAGGGGTGCCTGGCTTCAGGCAGCACCAGCTGTGGAGGGTAGACAACCTTCATTGCGGCAAGACCAGCTGGACCCCTCTCCGGCCTCGCTCCTGGGCCACCTGCCATCTGTGGGCCTCCTTGAGGACTGGGCGTTGGGCCAGACACCTTCCGTGGTCCCCTCGCAATGCAGCCTGCACTGGGCCTGGGCTCTGACCCTCTGATGTGTGGCAGGGATGTAGAGCATCCCAGGGGTGGCCACCCCCACTCCCTCCTGGCCCCAGGCTGCAGGGAGCAAGGACCCTAAGGTGGCCATCCCCACTCCCTCCTGGCCCCGGGCTGCAGGGAGCAAGGACCCCAGCCTTCATCCTCATTGTCCGGTGCGGCCTGGTCAGTGCCCTGAGCAGCTCCCCACCCACGGTGCACCTGAGCCAAGTCCTCTGGGGCCGAGCGGCCTCTCTGCACTGTCAGACCCCAGGCGACCACCTGGCCCCTCTGGCCCTCGGCGTCCTCGTCTGTGACAGGGAGGAACCACTGGCGACTGAGTGGATGGGAGGTGAGTCCCAGTCGCCCCGGGAGCCCGCAGAGCTCGGGCTGGGCCCAGGCTTGGGGAGGGGTGGGGTGGTCAGGGTGGCGCCGGCCTTCACAGAGGCAAATTCCTTCTCTGTTCACAGCTTTTTCCTCCGTGTTTTTTTCCTCTTTCTTCCTCCACCATTCCTTCCTGGAGTCCCTCCAAGACAATCGGCACCCGGCTCCACTTGGCGGCCACAAAGCCTCTTTGACGGCCCGGGCTCCAACAGCGGGCGGTGGGGGTGGAGGCTTGGGCGGCAGACGCTGGAGGCCGGCAGGGCCCCGGCTGGGTCCGGCTGGGTGGGACGGGACAGAGGGGGTCTTCGGCTGGGGCTGGTGAGGCCGGAATCAGCCCCGGGGGGTGTTGGGGTGGGGATGTCCCTTGTACACGGGTGTCAGACCCAGACTTCCCTGCCAAAGGCTCTGCCCAGATGAGCTTGCTGTGAAATCGGTGCTCCCTGCCCGGCCAGCTGGGAGCTGTGTGCCCAGAGCTCAGCACCTCCCAGCTCCTCTGGTGGAAGAACAGATGGCTAGGGCCTGCTCGTGGCCATCCCTTGTGCCCCAGGTGGTTTTGGGGCAGGCTTGACCTCACCGGCACCTCCTGGCCTAAGGCCTTGGAGCACCGTTCCCCTGACCCCGCATCTCTCCTCAGAGCTGGATTCTGAGTGTGGGCGTCCAGTCAGCCAGGGACCAGGCCTTGCTGGGGGCCCAGGCCCACCTGGGACGGGATGGTGCTTGCCATGGAGGATGGTGCTTGCCCGTGGATTACCTGTCTGCCTCTAAGGGCTTGGGTGGGCTTGCAAACAGTGGTGCTCATTAAATGCTTGGTCAGGGCCAGGCGCGGTGGCTCACACCTGTAATCCCAGCAGTTTGGGAGCCCAAGGCAGGTGGATCACAAGGTCAGGAGATCAAGACCATCCTGGCTAACACGATGAAACCCCGTCTCTACTAAAAATACAAAAAGTTAGCTGGGCATGGTGGCACGCGCCTGTAATTCCAGCTACTTGGGAGGCTGAGGTAGGAGAATCACTTGAACCCAGGAGGTGGAAGTTGCAGTGAGCCAAGATCATGCCACTGCACTCCAACCTGGGCGACAGAGGGAGATTCCGTCTTAAAAAAAAAAAAAAGCTTGGTCGGAGAGTTGCTGGACTTACGCTGTTGAGGCCTGTGGTGCAGTGCAGTGTTGGTGAGGCCTAGCCACTCTCCCCTCCTGGGAGCAGAAGCCTACCTCCCTTTGACTTCCAAAAGCCAACCCTGCACATGGGCACCCTAGGGGCCTGGAGTCAGGGAGGCCTGGCCACAGAAGGACAGCAGAGCCACTCGTTCCTGGCCTGGCACAGTAGACGGGCAGTGGCAGACATTGCCAGACACGGGGCGGGGGTGCAGGCAGGGTGGGCCAGGTCCACACACCCTTGAGCCAGGGGTTATGGCACCAAGTGGCCGCACAGAGGGAGGTGCCCATGGGCACAAGTGAGAGGCCAGCCACTGTCCCGGACGTGTGGAGGCCGCCGGGAAGGAGCCGTGGTTCACGTAGCGTAGGACTGGTGGCCGGGCTCCTGGCCTGTGGCTGGTGCTGCCGTGCTGTCCTGGCTGGCAGGGCTTACGAGGGTCGGCCTGGTCAGGGGAGCGCAGATGTCGTCCGCAGAGCCCTGCCGGGGCAGCGACCAGGCGGAGTGAGCATCGGGCCGGGGCAGCGAGTGGCCCCAGAGTGAGGCACAATCCAGCCTTTGTTCCGAGGCAGCCCGGCCTGCAGGCCAAGAGGAAACGAGAGGCGCGCCAGGCAGCACCCCCGCCCGCTGGGCAGCACTCGGCCGCCAGGGCCCGGCCCTGCAGAGGAGCTGTGGGGGCCCCACTCCGGAGGAGCAGGCACAGCCGCAGGCTGGCATCGAGACGTGGGTCCTGGAGCACAGCCCTGGGGCCATCCTGCCAGGAGTACAGAAAGTTCTGGAATTTGGAAGACCGTGCAAGGCCCGGGGTGGGGTGGGGCCCAGGGAGCCCCCCCAGGGGAAGAGACAGTGCTGGGTCCACGGAGGGGCCCCAAGAGGGTGGACCTGGGCGAGGGTCCCAACTGTGTGGGTCGGGAAGCTCCATCCCCGGCTGTTCCCCAAGCCTGTGACCCAGCCTCCCACCCCAGGAGGCTCTGGCACCCCTCCCTCCACCCCACACCCTCCTGGCCCTCCCCTTCCCTGCCCCGGCCCTCATTCCTCCTCCACCCTCCCTGCCCCTCCCCCACCATGCCCCGGCTGTGCACTGACCTTTTGGGTAACTGTGCTGGGGCACCCATGGGGAATTGGCCTGGCCTAGACCTGCAGGGTGTGTGTGGCCACAGCTGCGTGTGCCCCGTGCTGGCTGCAGGCAGGTCTGAGGTGCAGGTCCTCACAGACTCAGCTCCCCAGGCAGCAGCCCACATTCCTCTGCCCTCTCGCCCCTCTGGACCCAGCCCTTTCTGGCTGCAGTGGAAGGCAGGGTCAAAACAGTGCCCAGCCCGGTGGTCTGGGGGGCTCTGGTCTTCTTGCCATTCCCCAGGGCCCCCAGATGTGGCAGAGGGGCTGCCACACACCTCAGTGCAGCTCCCATGTCCCTTTGCCCTCTCTGCAAAAGGGCAACCAGGGGCCCCCACTGGTCAGATTTGCGGGGATGTGTCCTCGGCCACCTCAGAGTCCCGCCCTCTGCCCGGATAGGGGGACCGGTGTGTGCTCGTGTGTCTGGGGTGTGCACTGAGACCCTGTCTGCCCCCTTCCTCACCCCTTCCTTCACACCCCTTCCCTGGTGAGGCTGGGGCCAGGGAATTCGGGGGCTGGGGAGCCCCAGAGGATCCTCGATCAGGTCCCAGTGCTCCCTGGCTGGCAGCCGCCCTGGGCCCCACACCCCAGAGGCTACCCGAGGGGTCTCCTGGCCCAGGGCTGAGCTGGGATGGCTGGGAGGCTCTTCTCAGGAGACATTTCAGTCTCCCCTGTGCCCAGCGGAAAGGTGGTCCCTGCAGCACCCACACTGGGCCAGATCCTTATCTCGGCCTCAGCTCCTTCCCAGCCAACTCAGCTGCAGGGGCCTGGCTGTGACCCCTGTAGGCAGAGGTCCCCACGGAAGCCTGGACTCCCTGGGGGGCACACCTGGCTTTCCCGTCCGCGGCCACGAGCTCCTGCGCAGGCCCTAGGCTCAGCCCTCAATTGTGCTGGCTCTACTGGACAGCTGGAGACAGCCCACCCTAAAAGGGAGGGTCCTGGAAGGGGCAGCGGGGCCTGTTGGGGGCCGTGGGTGTCACTACGTTTCTGAAGTGGTGCCAGGCAGACAGGGACTGTCCAATTCCCAGGACTGATGCGTGGGCCAGAGTGGAGCCCCCGGAGCTGAGGGTCCCTGCCCAGGGAGGGCAAGGGGGCTGCAGTGGAGCCCCCTCCAGTGGGGCCTCAGCCTTGGCCACACAGCAAGGAGGGACTGAAGGTCTGGGGCCCCGTGAGCCAGAGAGAGTAGGGCCCCTAAGGTCTCGGACCCCAGCTCCCTGCCTGAGGGATGGGGAGAGTCTGCCCAGGCCTGAATGGTCTGACCTCCCAGCTGTAAGCTGTAAGTGTGCATACACGTGAGTGAGTGGTCCTGGAGGCAGCTGTCCCTGACCAGGCTCCTGCAAGTAACCCTGAGGCCCAGGCCTTGGTGAAGTGGTTGCTGCTACACGCCTGGGGGACTGCATGGCAGGGCCCTCCCCGCCCCTAGTTTCAGCAGCACCCCCATCCCACCTGGCTGCCCTGGGCCCCTGTGGCCTCCTCCTGACTATCCCCGCTCCCCTACAGCCCAGGCCTTGGACCACAGCCAGCCTGGGTGGCCTTCTGGATGGGAGACCCCAGGGCTGGGGGTCCCGGCCCACCCCACGTCCCCTGCGATGCTCCCCACTCAGTCTGTGCTGGCTGGAGCTTCCGTAACATCACTCAGCGAGCGGCCTGAGCTTGCAGCCCTGGCTGTGCCAGGATCACGGAGTCCCCATGACAGGCCTACTTCCTGTGACCCCGGACGAGGCCCCAGCCCACCCTCTGCCCTGGCACCCCAAGCTGAGCAGGGGGCAAACCCCCCCCCCACCCCGCCGACTAACAGGGACCCTCCTGGGCTGTGGGAGGGCTGACAGTGTTCCCCTTCACTACCCGGCAGGAAGGGCCAGGGGTGCTACACACTCAGGATAAAGAGGAGCTGCATCGAAGGTGCCAGGAGAGCCCCCGCCCACCCCCGGCTGGTCCTACAACCCATCCACAGACACGGACTACTTTAAAGGAGGCCCCCGTGACATTGGCCAAGGGTGAGCCAAGATGGCTGAGCTGCCCGGGGCCGCCTGCCTGGCTTCCCCAGCAGCCCCACCTGCTCCCAGGGTGCGTGTCAGCTCAGGCGAGGGCACCTGCTGGGTCAGGGAGGGGCCTCAGCATCCACATGGGGCTGGCCTGGGGGCTGGACAGGCAGACCCTATGGGACATGATCCCCAGGGAAGCTTCTCTGCTATTTCTTTTTTTTTCTTGGGACAGATTCTCGCTCTGTCGCCCAGGCTGGAGTGCAGTGGCGTGATCTCGGCTCACTGCAACCTCTGCCTCCCGGATTCAAGCGATTCTCCTGCCTCAGCCTCCTGAGTAGCTAGGGACGCACCACCACGCCCGGCTAATTTTTGTATTTTTAGCAGAGATGGGATTTCGCCATGTTGGCCAGGGTGGTCTTGAACTCCTGACCTCAGGTGATCCACCCGCCTCGGCCTCCCAAAGTGCTGGGATTCCAGGCGTGAGCCCTGCACCTGGGCCTTCTCTGATGTTCTGCCCAGCACCAGCAGCTGAGGTCTCAAAGGGCCACCATTTATTTGATCTTCTCCACAAACATCCACAAAGCACTGGGCGTGCTGCCTTCGGGAAGCTCTTCCTGGGTGTCAGAAGAGGCTGCAGTTACAGCTGTCACCGTCTGTGTTTGTTGCTGAAGCTGGTGGCAGGGTGATGTCCTCTTTCCAGGAGGACCAGCAGGCACAGGTTTACCCAGCCTGGTGGGCGCCGCCCCTCTGAGGTGGGAAGATCACACAGCAGGAAGATCCCAGGAGTGTGGGAGCAACAGGGTCCCACCATGTCGCGCAGCACCTGGGCCCACGGACCCCGGAGGCGACCTTGCTCCTGCTGGCTTCGTTCAGGGTGTGTCGGCCACAGGGGCCCCATGGTGGAGAAGGGTCTGCCCTGTGGTTGCCGGGTTCTCTGTGGTACCTGGGGGGCAGAGGGGCCTGGCTGGCTAAGGCTGAGCTGCCCTTGATTTGAGTGAACACCCCTGAGACAGAGCCTACCCGGCCATGGCAGAGGGTCTTCAGGGCCTTCTGCCTGCCCCTTGCGCCCCTGTCTGCCCTGGGCAGCTGCCCTCAGCCTCTCCTGCACACTGGTCTGAAGGCTTCAGGTGTGTGTGGCGGTGGCGGGTGCTGGGACGGGGCTGCAGGAGCCGGCCAGGCTTGGCCCTGAGTAAAGCCCTGGCCCCAGGCGTGGCGGTGGTGGTGGGGGCGGGCCTCTGTGTGAGCGGGAGTGGTTCTGGGCTCATGTTACATTTTCCACTGGAAAAACAGCCCCATTTTGAATGTTGGCTCTGAGCGTTTTAAAAATTGCAAATATATCCAGTTTCCCGAACGAGTGCTCACCAGGCGAATGTGGTGGTTCGTGCGGGCCCTGTGGAGGGTGGGCGCCCGGCCCAGCGGGAATGAGGGGCTGGGGGCCTCGGGAGGGGAGGGCTGGTGCTACAGTTCTGGGGAGCAGCCCTGTTGTCACAGCCTAGGGACGCTGGGCCCCTGCCACCTAGATGGGCAATTGGGACCCAAGCCCAGGTCCAGGGAGGTGGAGAAACTGAGGTCCTTGTGGCCTGGAGCCTGCGGGCCTGTCACTGAGGAACCCTCGGTCCTGAAATGGGCAGCACCTGGCCGTGGCGGGCTGCAGCCCACACCAAGGTCAGGGAGCCCGACTGTGGGAGGCCTTGTCTCCCAGGCACGCCCAAGTTCTGCACTCCCGCCGCTACCTCAGACACCTCCCCAGCCTGGCAGGGCCTCACTGGCAGGAGGCGAGGGAGCCTGGTGCAGACCCAGGCTTCTGGGCTCTGAGTCCTGACTTGGGTCTGAGGCTCCACGATCCCTTTTCTGCAAAGGTGTCACTTGGTGCTGTAGTTGTGTGTGGGGCCGGGATTTCGTGTGTGTACGTGTGTGTGCGCACACATGCGTGTGTGCATGAGTGGGGGTGTACACGTGTACTGCCGTTTCCATGCACGTGAGTGCACATGTGGGTGCCCAAGTGTGTGTGTGTGTGTGTGCATGGCATGTGTGTTCATGTGTGTGTCCCTCACTTCCCTACCGCCTAGGGTCAGGGCAGCGCTCAGGGTTCCAGCACCGCTTGAACAACGGGGCGACCAGGACTCCAGAGGGGCACGTGGCAAGGGGGTCCCAGGCAGCCTCGGTCTGTCCACCCAGGCAGGGTGGACCGCGGAGGGTGCTGGCGGGCAGGCTCCTGGTTGGCCTAGTGCCCCTGGGGAGCAGGCTCACAAAGGTGCCATGCACTCTTCCCACTGTGCCAAAGCTTTGGGGCCTGTAGGTGTGTTCCTGCCATGCCAGGCCCCTCCCCAAGCCGGGGTCAGGGGCCATGCCCACTGCCCAGCACAGGCCTCCTGCTGGCTGGCTGATCTCCTAGGAGGGCAGAGAGCATTCTTCGGAGTGGCATGGTTGTGGTTGCCAGACCAAATGACAAAAGTGCCCACTGGGTGGACCAGAGATCCCAGGCCCGCAGCCCGGCTGCACCCCCAATTTCACGGGAGGCACTTTAACGCCAAAAACATCTGGAAATTGTTCCAAGGACTGGATTCCAGCCTTTGCCTTTGGAAGTTCAGCTGCCCTGTGGAGGGTGCGAGGGCCGCTGGTTCTGCAGGGCTGGAGCTGGGGCTATGAGTTCCATGAGCGATTCAGCCTCATGGGTGGCAGGCGCACAGCCACCGCGGGGCTGGCAGCACCCGCTCCCCTTCTGCTACCCCCGCCTGCTGGCGCTGGCCACTTGAGCCGCCGTGCCTCTGAATGTGGCTCCTGTGATGGCCAGTCTTGAGGTGGTGAGGGTGGTCATTCTAGAGCTGTGTGTGATGTGTGTGTCCGGTGCACATGTGTGCACGTAGGTGTGTATGTGTGTGTGCTTAGCTGAGGCAGCACCCCCGGGGGAAGGAGCTGGCGAGTGCACACACACACACACCCCTACATGTGTGTGCTGGCACATCTCAGCTCTTCCCCTTGGGGGGGCAGCCTCAGCTAAGCCACCTTCCCCACCCCACCAGAGCAAGCGAGGAGACACGGAGGGGACCTCAGGGGGTGACCCCAGCCCCCGGGGGTCATGTGAATGGGGCTCCACCCAGGCCAGGAATCCGGCAGCACTTTTGTTCCTTTTCACAAAGGGCAAGCACGACGCCCCGTCTTGTTCACCGCTCAGTGAGCGTCATAAACGCTTGCCAACACGCAGCTCCCTCGGCGCTGCCCGGCTGCAGCCAGCCAGGAGTGTCCGTCGGCTTCCACAGCTCCACTCTGCAAAGAAAACAAACTCAACAGCAAGGATGTTATCCCTGAATGCTCTGGGCCGTGCTCTCGAATCAGCAGCCAGCCTGTCCTCAAAGGGGTCTTGGCTCAGAAACATCCTATGGTGCATCGTTTTCTGCCAAATTTCAGTCTAAGATGTAAAAGTGGAGAAACCAGAAGCACTGCAAGTGAAAATAAGATAAAGGGAGACATCCCGTGCGGGAGGAAAGTAGGAGAAGCGACCAGCACAGGGGGCAGGAGGGACACTGGTGCCCCCACATCCGAAGGAGCCGGGTGTCCACACTCCCGCAAGCCCTGCCTCCCCTGGGAGCCCCGCCCACCGGCCACACTCGCCGGCTGGCTGGAAACATGGAGTCAGGACGAAATCACCGGCACCTGGAGTCAGAAGCTGAGCAGCCACCAAAGACCACCGTCCTCCAAACCATCCTCCAAGTCCAGGGTCCTGCTGCTCTCCCCAACTCCCTCAGCCTCCCCAAATACTGAGTCTGCGAGTGCCCCCCAGCAGGGGCTGGGCAGAAGTTTACACACACACAGACACACCCACACGCACACCCTCCCAACCCCCCACACCAACACACAGACACATGCACAGTCACCCCCACCCACCCCCACACACCAACCCACCCCCACACCTACACCCACACATGCACACACATGCACACACATGCACATCTACACACACATGCACACCCACCCCCACACATCAACATACACACCCACCCACCCGCGCACCACTGACACACCCACCAACCCACTCTAGCACATCCACATACACACCCAGGACCCCCCACACCCACACACAACCCACCCCTGCACACCACACCCACCCACCCCCGCACCACTGACACACACACCCACCCCCACACACCCACACACCCCACACCCACACACCCACACACCCCACCTCCACACACTGATACACACCCACCCACTCACACACAACCCATCCCTGCACACCTACACACACCCCCACACACCTACACACACCCCCGCACACCTACACACACTGTCACACACCAACACACAGACACATGCATACCCACCCCCACCCACCCCCACACACCAACCTGCCCCTGCACACTGACACACACACCCACCCCTGCACTGAGACACACACACCCCTGCACACTAACACCCACCCACCCTCGCACACCCACCCACCCCTGCACACACATACACTCGCCCACCCCCAACCCACACACAACCCACCCCTGCACACTGACACACACACCCACCCCCTGCACACCCACACAACCCACCCCTGTACAGACACACCCCACCTCTGCACACTGACACATACACACCCCCGCACACTGATACACACCCATCCACCCCTGCACACCGACACACAACCCACCCAT
>NC_037672.1:1011293-1040155 GCF_003255815.1 Theropithecus gelada
CCCCTGCACACCAACACACACCCACCCACCCCTACACACCCACACACAAACCACCCATCCCCGCACACTGACACACCCCCCACACCCCACACACCCACTCCCACACACCGACACACCCACCTGCACACCAACACACACGCAGCCACCCACCCCACACACCAACACACACACCCACCCACCCCCACACACTGACACACACACCCATGCACACCCACACCCACCCACCCCAGCACACCCACACACACCTACCCACCTCCCCGCACACCCACATATGCACCCACCCCCGCACACCCATACACACACCCGTGCACACCCACACACCCACCCCTGCACACTGACACACACACCTGCACACCCACACACCCCTGCACACTGACCCACCCACCCCCACACACTGACACACACACCCACCTCTGCACACCCACACACACTGACACACACCTACCCTGCACGCCGACACGCACACACCCACCCCTGCACACTGATACACACACCCACCCACCCCTACATGCACACACAGGCACACATACACACATACACACCCACATGCACACTCCATATACATGCATGCACACACATATACACATACACCTACACACACCTACATACACCTACATGCACACATACACACACGTACACACCTACATGCACATACATGCATGCGCACACACATCTGCACACAAACATGCATGCACACACACGTGTTCACTGGCACAGAGCAGTGATGTACAGACACATTTCGCAGGCTGCCTGAGGTGGCCACGTGTAGTGCTTTGTGGCTGGGGTTGCCCCAAGGGGTCAGGAGGGACTGGGCCACACCCCAAAGGGTCCACACACTGAGGGCAAAGGGAGCTGTGGAGGACCTCGTCCAGGAGAGGCAGGCTTCCTGTGTGCGGTGTGCAGGCTGCATGGGGAGCAGGGCCTCGGTTTCCCTGACTGCAGCCACAGACGGATCGTGTCCATCCCCACAGCTCCTGCCAACTCCAACACTGAGAGTCTGTGTTTGGACGCCTCCAGTGACCACTGGCTCCGAGAGTGATGACTCACACCCATCACTCATCCCCTTCCTGAGTCAGCCGCGGGACCCTCCGCAGGGAGGCGTGCGAGTCATCGAGGTGACGCAACCCCTGCTTGGTCACTTGCTGACTCATGGACGCCCCCCACCCCAGCTCAGGGCCTCCTCTTCCATCCTGGACGGGCCTGGGGTGAGCTGCGGCCGGGCTGGGACAGCAGAGCAGGGGGCAGGGACCTGGGGGCAGGAGAGGCAGCCGGAATGGGGTGGCCAGGAGCAGGGCTGCTCTGAACCCAGTCTGCTGGCCCTGGCTCCGCAGTACTCCCTCTGCTCTCTTGCTTGGTTTGAGGGAACCTCTCAAACCCTGCTCTCCACGGCTCATGTGGATTGAACCAGCCACCACGTGGTCCCAGGAGACTCTGAGCTGGGCTGAGCCTGGCCCCTCTCATCCTGGTGTTCTGGCGCCAAGCCCCCAGCCCACCCTAGATGCAGGTCCAAGCCCTCCAGTGCCTGAATCACAGACAGCCCTGGGCTCCGTGGGGCTTAAGGTCCCATTTCTCAGTGTTTCTATGAGGGCAGAAAAGACATTTCCTGAGAGTGGATTCCTGAGGTTTCTGAAGGTCCGTAAGTCCAAGAACCACATTCTTTCCAGCCCTCCTGAGTTCCTGCAGCCACGTTTCCCTTCTCTTGGGGAAAACACAGCTCTGAGGGTCTGGAGCAGATGAAGGTCTCGTAAGTCCTGCCCTCCCCAGCTGTCAGGGTAGGTGCTCTGAAGGTCCTGGGGAGCCCCAGCCCCTTGCCAGGCATGTGAGGCCTTCCCAGCCCACACATTCCGTGAGGACGGAGCCAGGTCCTGCGTTGCTTTCTGCTGCCTGGACCACTGGGAACGGCACTGGGGTGTCCTCTGCCCTGTTTAAGGCCACTCCTGCGCTGTGAGCCCTGGTGGGGCCACCTGGCGGGCATTCGCCAAAGCAACCTCACTGCCATGAGCGTTTTTCTGTTCCTGCGGTCATATGGGCTCTTGTGAAAGCAGTTTTCCAAGTAAATATGGTGATGATTTAAGTCTACTACATTTGCAAAACTGAGGAATGAACCCTGCAGCCCCGGATCTATCTCACAGGCAGCTTTGGAGAAAATCTGTTGCTGCCTCTGGAATCACTTGGCCCTGCCTGGGGGCGGCCGCTGGCCCAGGCCAACTCTGGAGCTGCCCTCCTGCCAGACTCGGAGAGGGACTGAGTGTCTGTTCCCAGCCTCAGACCCCTGCCCATCGCCTGAGACTGTTGGTCAGACCCAGCCACGTGTCTGAATGAGCCTGGCCCGAGGAACAGTGGCCCTGAGAGGCATCTGAGCCCTGAGCCCCTCCCCACAATGCAGGCCAGGGGTGGTCTCTGTTTCCCCCAAGATTCCAGGCATTGTCTGATTTCCAGTGACT
The DNA here is from genome assembly GCF_003255815.1 of Theropithecus gelada. Lineage (NCBI taxonomy): Eukaryota > Metazoa > Chordata > Mammalia > Primates > Cercopithecidae > Theropithecus > Theropithecus gelada. The sequence continues at coordinate 1,013,738 of NC_037672.1, forward strand.
CTGGTCATCCTCAGTCAGGTGTCTGTGGGAGACCCTGGTGATAATGGCAATGGCCTCTCTTCCCCACACAGGTGGAAACTGCAGGTCCCAGCTCCTGGGGTCCTGGCTCTGTACTGCTCTCTGCCTGGTGTGGCCAGGAAGGACGCTGCCCAGCAGCCCCAGCCGCTTGAGGCAGGAGAAAGTCAGGGTGGGAACGTCCGTCTCTGCAGCAGGTACCTGCCCCATCCTGGCATCACAGCCAAGGTGGCCACGCGTCCGTGGCAGGCGAAGAGCAGGGCCAATCCCAGGAACGACTGGAGGTGTGTGCAGCCCGCACGACAAAGCAAACAGACAAGCTGTCAACAGAAGGGGAGTCCGTGTCAGGACAGCCGGGTTCTGGCATCAACGCTAATATTGTTAGCTTTTCTTTAAGTGTGGAATTCCCTCCCAGCTGAAAGTCACAAAAGGCACTATTGATGGGGGTGTGGGTGGGCGGGGGGGCCCTGAGCAGACCCGGTATGAACAGGCACAGCACCCTGACCAGGGCGGGTCCCGGAGCTGGCTGGGCGCTCTTCCGTGCTCTGTGTCTGCAATACTGGTCATCCTTCTGCGGGGACATGGGGGCCTCTCCAGGGCTTCAGAGAAGACATTGGTGAGACCTGGAGTTCGGAGTCTGGCGGAGGGGGCGCCCGCCGAGCTGCCTCTCGAAGGAGGCTCTCAGGAAATCAAATCAGCCGCCTCCGCGAGGCTCAGTGCCCGGTGCCCTCCGCCTCTGAGCCCTTCCCCAGCAGCCCCCGAGTCCTCCCCGAGCCCCGCCCCCGCCCCCCCCCCGCCCCTCCCCCGCCCCCCCCCCGACCCTCCCCGAGCCCTTCCCGCACCCACCCTCACCCTCCCCGAGTCTTCCCGAGCCCTTCCCGAGCCTTCCCGAGCCCTCCCCGAGCCCTCCCCGAGCCTTCCCGAGCCTTCCCGAGCCTTCCCGAGCCTTCCCGAGCCTTCCTCGTGCCTCCCCAGCCCCGCTCCAATGTGAATTCGGTGTGCAGTCTTGGGTTTACCACCGAAGAATTTTAGGAATTTCCTCTTAGTCTGAAAAGAAAACGTGTTTAAAACCTTTCTTCGTGTTTATAGTTGCTTGGGTTTGAACGCATTTTCATCCTCTCCAGAGCAGCAGCAGAGGCTTCTGGGCAACCAACCTCGTGCCTGGGGAGGGGGCTCTGCGCCTTCAGGCTGCCTGGCCCCAACTCCCCTTGATTTGGGGGTCCAGCTCAGGTCAGCGTCAGGGTGCCATCCGGAAGCTGGCGAGGTGCACGCGGCTCCTCCCGCCTGGCAGTGGGTGGGCACACCTGCCCGGAGGTCCATGCGGAGGCGCGGGAACCGCGGAGGCGACTCGGCCCGGGTGCGGGGAGTTGGGTGTCTCTCGGAGGCGGCGAGCATCCAGGCGGAGCCCAGACTGTCCACCGTGACAGGTCCGCAGGTGTGGCCGGACCCATCTCCTTCCAGCCTGCCGACTTTCTGAGCCTGGTTTCTCCCCGGCCTTCCTGTCAGTTCTGGGGGCTTTCTGGATCGTTCTTTCAATAAAAATCGGTCTGCTGGGGCTGGCGGTGGAAGGCCAGGGCTCCCCACTCCCTCCAGGCAGCCTGTTTGCTGCCACCCCCGTCCCCCGCAAGGCCACCTCATCTGCTCCTGGGTTCCCAACTCCAGGCCCAGGGCAGGGCAGCCCTACTGAAGATGCTGTGTCCTGGCAGCGCCAACTTCGCGAAGGTCAAATCGTCACCCTCCTCTCGGTAGCCTGCAGGTGTTTACTTTGCTGCACTTGAGGAAATAGTGCTAGCTGGAAATTCTTTCACTTTTGATAAACACATCGAGCGATTGTAGACCAATACCTTGCTTTACACTATTCATCCATGGAGATTTTAGAGCTAAGAATGAGACTTCTGCCAGATGCCAGCCAGTTGCACTCCTCAAGGTGGCTGCCAAGGAAGGCCAGGCCCCGCCGGCCGCCACAGTGTGGAGTGGGCACTCGGCCTCGGGAAAGTCACCCGATCCGATGCGGAGTGAGACGCTCACTCAGGGAGGACGGTCTCTTTCCAAGAAGTACCAAGCAAGCTTTGGTGATGATTTAGGTGAAGAAGGCGGGAAAGGGTGGTGGTGATGAAAACCGTTCGGGGCGAGGAAAGGGAAGGCCACCCCGAGGGTGGGGCCCCAGCGTCCATGGGGAGCATCTGTTATCCTGGGGCTTCGTGCCGGTCCGAGGGGCCTGAATACGAACTTGCTCCTATTAGAAATGGAAGCACACCGAGCGCTCTGGACAGACGTCCGGCCTGCTGCAGGAGCTCCTGTACCTTCGGAGCATGCACCTGCATCAGGCGACGGCAGCACAGTTAGACTGATGGGCAGCCTCGAGCACAGGGCATGAGGAACCTCGTGCCTCTCCGCCTATCTGGTGGGAGGCGCCCACACAGGGGTCTCCTGGAGGGTCCCTGCCGGAGGCTGCAATATGGGGCAGAGGTTCGGATGTGGCGGGTTACCCATTCTCCCAGGCCGGGACCCTACACCGGTCACTCCGGCCACATGTGGCTGCTTCTGCTTGTGTAGTGAGTGACTTTCTCAACCAAGCCTGACCATGGCTCTCCACACACTAGTCTCTTGGGCTGCAGGAGAGACCCCCAAATGACCCAGCCCAGTGGCACTGGCTACTGTCCCCTTCTGTGCCTGTCCCTGACTTGCCCCCAACCCAGCTCCAGCTCTGCCCCTCAGTCTCTCACCTGCTGCCCTTCCTCCATCTTGGCTGGGCCAGGGGAATCACTCATGCCCTTCCTCTGTGTTATTAGTCCATTCCCATGCTGCTATAAAGAACTGCCCCAGACTGGGTAATTTATACAAGAAAGAGGTTTAACTGACTCACAGTTGAGCATGGCTGGGGAGGCCTCAGAAAACTTACAATCACGGTGGAAGGCAAAGGAGAAGCAGGCACGTTCTTCACAGGGTGGCAGGACGGGCTGAGTGCGAGCAGGGGAAGTGCCAGACGCTGATAAAACCATCAGATCTCATGAGACTCACTCAGTATCGCGAGAACAGCATGGGGAAGCGACTCCCATGATCCAGTTACCTTCACCTGGTCCCACCCTCGATGCGTGGGGACTATGGGGAGTACAATTCGAGGTGATATTTGTGTGGGGACACAGCCAAACCCTGTCACTCAGCTTCCCTCAGGTTTCCTGCCCTCCTCTCCAGCACTGCCCCCGAGTGCAGCCAGCAGCTCCTGCCCAGGGTCCTGGGGCCCTGGCCTCCCCTGTGGCCGCAGATCCTGGCTCTCTGTCCCACCACTCAGGCAGGCGATGCTCAAATCCATCTCCTCACTGACGCCCTCCTTTGTGGCAGCTCTGAGCCCTGCTCCCCAGCCCTGTTCTATCAGGGCTGTCAGAACTCATCAGGGGAATTGTTGGAACTCTAGTCACCCTTGCCCCTCCAGACCTCCCAACCTCTCCCCACCCCTCCAGCCCCAGCACCCCCTCACCCCAGGCTGCCTGGGTCTTACCCAGTCCCCAGAACTGAGGCCAGCCTTTTGTTCCCCTCCCTCAGCCTTGCTCACCTCCTGGCTGTCCTGGGACAGGGTCTTTAGGGTGCTGCCTGCTCATGACTTGCTCAGGGTCTCAGCCCCCTGCCTCCCACTGCGCCCGTGTCCTCGGTCACATGTTCCGTCAGGGTGCTGGGCATGGCACCGACATGGAAGCCCTGCCTGTCTGCTCCTCAGTGTGCCCCTTGCAGCTTGGCTGGTGAGTGCCAAAGGGGCGGAGGAGCCTGGTGCCCAGCAGGAGATGCAGCCCAGGAAGACCCCTGGGCTTGGCTCGTTGCTGAGGACAATGAAGTGGTGCTCACAGCTGCGCTGTCTGTGACAGGGAAGAGGGGAAGCCATGGTGCCTCTGAGCAGAACACGCAGTTGTGGTTCACTTCTGTGAGTGAGCTACAAGAGCTCACACTAAACAAAGGGGCCAGTCCATGGAACAACCTCAAGTGTGCATGGAACAACCTCAAGTGTGACCCCAATGTTTTTTTTTTTTTTTTTGAGACAGAGTCTCACTCTGTTACCCAGGCTGGAGTGCAGTGGTGCGATCTTGGCTCACTGTAACCTCTGCCTCCCAGGTTCAAGTGATTCTCCCACCTCAGCCTCTCAAGTAGCTGGGATTCCAGGTGTGTGCCACCCACTCCTGGCTAAATTTTGTATTTTCAGTAGAGATGGGGTTTTGCCATGTTGGTCAGGCTAAGTGTGACCCCATTTTTATTAAAATCAAAACAAAGGACTTCAGTCCAACAAAACAGGAATTCTGAAAGACCAGAAACAGGTCTAGAAGGTGCTATGAGTGGGGGAGCCTACTAAGGTGGAGGCTGGGCCCAGCACCTGGGGAGAGGCCTGGGGACACCCTTCAGCCACTCCATCTCCAGTTGTCTGCCACAGTTGGGGCCATGAGGAATCGGGACCCATGATGGTGGAGAAATAGTCAAATATTGATTTAGTACCTACTGGAGTAAAATGCTGATTACACATCAATGGATTAGGTAGAAGAAGGTGCAAATCACATCACTGGGCACATTTGAATATAATGCATCGTAAGACACAGCCCAGGCTGTGAAGCCGCCCTGAGAAGTTCATAGTTGGTCTCATCGTTTTATGTCCATGCTGTGCATTTGCTTCTGAAGGACCATTGTGGGGTCTGCACTACTTGTAAAAGCAAGAATCCAGTCTGAAGACTTACCCTGTGGCTCCGTGTGATCTCTAAATACGGCAGGGTTTTTTTTGTTTTTTGTTTTTTGTTTTTTTTTTGAGACGGAGTCTGGCTCTGTCACCCAGGCTGGAGTGCAGTGGCACGATCTCGTCTCACTGCAAGCTCCGCCTCCTGGGTTTACGCCATTCTCCTGCCTCAGCCTCCCGAGTAGCTGGGACTGCAGGCGCCCGCCACCTCGCCCGGCTAGTTTCTTGTAGTTTTAGTAGAGACGGGGTTTCACCGTGTTGGCCAGGATGGTCTCGATCTCCTGACCTCGTGATCCGCCCGCCTCGGCCTCCCAAAGTGCTGGGATTACAGGCTTGAGCCACCGCGTCCGGCCTACATATGGCAGTTTCTGAGTGCCACGGCCTGCGCTTCGACGTTCTTTCCTCGAATGCTGTGTCTCTCCTCGGCTTCTGGGTTTGCTGCTGCCGTTTGACAGACAGCACCCCACACGGAGCAGCCTGAGGATGCCCCGCTGCTTCCCTGGTCGTGGACAAGCCGGGCAGCTGGCGGATGGCACAGCACAAGCGCTGGTTGTGCCTGCTGGGCGCTGCCTTCACGCACAGCAAATGGAGCCTCCGAACCCTGCCTCATGGGCCCAGGTCGTTGCTTTGCTGAGGTGCTCAAGGCTTTTACACTCGGCGGGCGGGCGGCACTCCGCAGACGCTTTCCTGGGGAACAAACCCAGCCGGGCGCCGGCGCCGCTCAGGCTCCCTTGGTCTAGTGCCCTCTAGCGGTGCCGGCCAGCACTGCCGCAGAGGCCGCGGGTCGCTCGGATGGGAACGGATGGAAACGGATGGAAACGTGGCTGAGGCCACTGTTCACCCGGAAGTATTTTGCCTCTGTTTCTCAGGAACTAGCTGTGAAACTAAACATTCTCACGCTGCCAGCAAAATGACCATTTTTCACTTAATTTGCAGACAACAGCATTATTAATGGCGAACATCTTGAAGGAAACTAAGTGTGGTCAAGTTGAGCAAACATCACATTATTTTCCCGAAGAATGCTGCGTGGACTCACGGAGTCCGTCTGCACTAATCCATCCAGTGAACGGCTTCCTTCTTCCTGGCCGAGTTCCTGCTCCAGCATTTCCTCCAAATCCCGCCCAGCATTAGTGACATCTTTCTGTAAACATTAATTTCAGTTTCAAATTTTTTTTTCTCTCAAAACTCAGAAGCTTAACAAGAAAATAAAAATCACAATGAGAAACGTGTCCACTCCCCTGGCACTTCTGGACTTCCTGTAACACATAGAGAGCTCGAACCACATGCTCTTGTCGGCAACTGCCTCCCTATGCCGTCACTGCCAGGGCCTTGCTGTGCTGGTTGATGAGATGGACATGGTGCTCAGAGGGGCAGGTGATATGGTTTGGCTGTGTCCTCACCCAATCTCCTCTTGAACTGTGGCTCCCATAATTCCCACGTTGTGGGAGGGACCCCGTGGGAGGTAACTGAATCATGTGGGCAGGTCTTTCCCATGCTGGTCTCATGGTCTCATGAGAGTGAATAAGTTTCATGAGATCTGATGATTTTATAGGAGCAGTTCCCTGCACACACTCTGTGCCTGCCGCCATGTAAGATGTGCCTTTGCTCCTTCTTCACCTTCTACCGTGACTGTGAGGCCTCCCCAGCCATGTGGGGCTGTGAGTCCATTCGACCCTTTTCCTTTATAAACTATCCTGTCTCAGTTGGGTATGTCTTTAATATAATAGCAGTGTGAGAACAGACTAATACAGCAGGGAACCATCTTCTTTCACCAAAAAAGAAAAAATTTAGTAAAACATCTGGACAGTGGCACAAAGCTATTCCGTGGAGAGACCTGATGGATAGCACTGCCGAGGCGGAACTCCCACCTGTCCTTGCAGCAGTGTGGGGCCTGAGGGATGATGCATGAGGCTGCACAGCAGTGGGGGACTCAGCCCAAGGTTAAGTCTTGGCCCTGAATCACAGCTGCACCATGAGTGGTGGAGGCAGCCCCCCCACTGCCTGCAGCCCAGCCCACGAGACACCACTGGGCAGGACAACTCACCGTGGGTGGTGGGGGGTGGGGGGAAAGGCTTGGCTGCTGTACACCCACATGTGGGTGTGGCGGAGCCCGCAGAAAAGGTGCCGCCCATTTCTAGCCCAGGAGGCACGAAGAGCGGAAGGCACTGCCCCTCTGTGTTCCTGCCCCCCTGCCAGCCTCTGCTGCTCCATCACGACCCCATGGCTCGCCCTGGGCTTTCACAGTCTTGTTTCACACAGCTGGTGCCTTCACACATCATCCCTCAGGCCCTGCGCTGCTGTTCCTGGACTGAACGTGGGCTTTCACACACTGCGTGAGGATAGACGGCAGTTCCGCCTCGACAGTACTGTCTGTCGCCCCCATCCACGGAGTAGGCTTGTGCCACTGTCTGGATGTTTTACTAAATTGTGCCTTTTCCAGTGACAATCACTGGAAAGGGAAGAAAGGTGTGCCGACGTGGGCCAGTGGCAAATCAAGGCACAAGGGCTGCCCCTGGCGAACGCCTGTACAGAACCAGGTGCTGCGGGGTGGACCCTGGCCAAAAGCAGGCTCAACTGTGAAAAACAACAAGAATAAAGAACAGGAAATTCTGTAAGTGTGGCCTCAAGTTTATGTCTAGAAAGGTGAAGTGATGGAAGAAACTAAGATTTTAAAATCAAGGACGAGTCATCAGCCCCCAGACAGAAGGGCCCGGCGCTGCCTGGAGAGAGGCTGAGGCAGCACGGCAGCCCCGGGGAATATTTCTTGGCAAAGTTTTCAAAGAAGGCCCTTAAGGAACACCACAGGCATGAGAACGGCCCCGGCCACGTTCCTTTGCAGGATCAGCTCCAGCAAGTCCACCTGCCAGAACCAAGGCGGCCGCTGCAGACTGAGCAGAGCCCTGCGAGGTAAACTGTGAGAACGGCAGCTGCAGGAAGAGAAGCGATTCCTCCCGCTTGTATTTCTCATGTAGCCTGCAGCTGGACGTGTGAAGCCCTCATGCACATAGCACACAGCACACACGGGAAAGGAAACATCAGCGCCATCATTCGATTCATGATTTTACGTTTTGAAATTTCCGGGAATGAAACCGACTTAGAACATGCACATTTCTAAAGGATTTCTGCATATCTGATTTTAGCATGAGTTTTTGGAGCACTGTAAGCTCCCGGAGGGGACAGTCAGCTCCTGGAGGGGACAGTCAAGTCACAGAGGGGACAGCCATGAATGCCATGACTACCAGAAGGACATGGGCACCCTCTGTCCAGCAGCCCAGGCATTCTGGCATCTGGAGGGCCTAGAGCAGGCACCTGGGAGGCTGCTGTGAAGGCAGGGACACCTCACCTGAAATAAAGTCTCTGTGCAGCCTGGCAGTGCCTCAGCTCTGCCTGCAGCGAAGGTGAGGATTCTCCTGCTTCACGTGGTGCTCGGCTGCTGTTAACTCGGTTAACTTGAGTGAGATAAAGCTGACACTTTTTAGGTAAATGCAAACTAAAAGATTAGAACTAACCCCATAAGCCTCTTTTCCAACCCTGTGTGGTCCCGGCTGGCGGGAGAGACGTGGGGTCTGAGCCTCTCTGGGAGCCCCGTGCACAGGGGCGTCCCCTGCAGGAGACCCCACCCTCCTGACGGAGGAGGCGACTCCACGTACACAGGCCGCACCTGCAGGGTGAACTCAGGCCCGGAATCCATCTCCGGACCTGACAGATTTATCCGCTGAAGCCGGCATCACAGGCCAGCTGTGAGTACTGTGTGAACACAACGCATAGTAATCACCTAACACAGGATGCGGCGGAGCGGACCCACGCGGCGTGCACACCCCACAGCAGACCTGTCTCCCCCAGGAGCTGCAGCCAGAACCTTCTCACAGTAAATCAACAGGCAGGTGTTCGTTTTGCCTCCAGCATCAACATTTTAAGGAAGTTCCAAGTTGTTAAGAGTGAAGTTTCAAACATATCACATATACGCTACCCCTGATAATCAGAAAAATACTTTATTCGACTACATTACTTAATTATTTCATCAAGTGAGAAAGTGTAGTCGCATTGGCTGTCTAACATACACATGCTAGTAGGCAGAAGGCTGGAGGACTGGAAGGGGCAGAGCGGGTGGCTGGGTGTTCATCTTTCACGTGTCACTGCCCCAAGGTGAGCAAGTCCCGCAGGAAGCATCGAGAGTCGCAATAAAAACACATCAACTTTGTCTTTGAAATGACTTCAAAACTTCACACTGTTGAGGAAAATGAGGGTGCACATGTTACATACAAAAAATAAGGTGGGGAGAAGAGTTTATTCACTAAAATGTGTACTTTTAAAAATTCAGATGTCATCTTAGTATTTTCAGAGTATTATCAATATGTTTTAAGTCGTAATTTTGGAAATTCACAATGAATATAAAAGTGAACCTTGCTGCGTTTCTGAACGACTAAGGCAAAGCTCAGAAACACAACTCTTGAGAACGTTTAGAGCTCCGTGTCTGCCCTTGGCGCACACTTGAAAACTTCTTTACACATGCACTTTCCCAAGAGCATTTCCTTCTGGGGCTGCTGAGCACTTGCCTGAACACTGCCTCTGCAGCAGGCTGGCGATGCTGATGGGCGGCCTGGGGGGCAGCCCGGCCTGGGAGCTCCCGAAGCCTGGAGAGTCCCCTCTTCCTGCTCTCCCTGGTAACTGTGGTGTTGGCGTTAGCGGTGGTCCCTTGTAGGGGATTTGCAGAGGTGGAATCCTAATAAATTCAAGAAACACAAAATTAGGCCGGGCGCGGTGGCTCAAGCCTGTAATCCCAGCACTTTGGGAGGCCGAGACGGGCGGATCACGAGGTCAGGAGATCGAGACCATCCTGGCTAACATGGTGAAACCCCGTCTCTACTAAAAAATACAAAAAACTAGCTGGGCGCGGTGGCGGGCGCCTGTAGTCCCAGCTACTCGGGAGGCTGAGGCAGGAGAATGGCGTGAACCTGGGAGGCGGAGCTTGCAGTGAGCAGAGATCCGGCCACTGCACTCCAGCCTGGGCGGCAGAGCGAGACTCCGTCTCAAAAAAAAAAAAAAAAAAAAAAAAAAAGAAACACAAAATTATGAATGCTCCAAGCATCTCTGGTGACATGACAATTAGAGCACTGACGGTTTTGTGGTTTTAAAGGCCTGGATTCACAAGCATCTCTGAGTACCTCGGACCAGCACGCACACCCCCACCAGGCGGTCAGCAGAAGACATGGACAGATGCTGCAGGGCCCGTGGGCACCCAGGAGGGTCAACACCCCAGGCCAACGGGGATGGGAGGTGGGGATGTGAGAGAACGCTGAGGCCTGCAGGCAGCCAGGGGTGGACTGGACAACAGGCATTAAAAGCCGTTCAAGGACTCTGGGGGGTTGACATGGGAGGGTCTGCCTTTTAGAGAGAGCACCGGACCTTTGAACACTTGAGTTCAGTTGACAGAGACATCGGTGTGTACTTAAATATGCAGCAGACAGAGTGGGAGGCCACCCAGAGGTCTGAGAAGAAGAGCATGGGGAGGTGAACTGTGGTCTGTTCTGGGGCTGGGGCGGAGTCCAGCCTGCCACCTGCTTTTGTAAATAAAGTTTTACTGGAACCCAGCCACACCCATTAATTTACACACTGCCTGCCCCAGCCTTCTCAATACAGAGGCAGAGCTGAGCAGCTGCCCAAAAAGTCAAACATATTTACTACCTGACCTTTATAGAAGACGCCTGCTGACCCACGGCCTATTCTTGTAGTAAAATAGCACACAGTCATCATGTGGTTCTTTTGAAGATTTTAGCAACAGGGCAAATGCCTACATTGTATCTTAGCTTCAAAAAAGCAAACTCCTGGCCAGGCACGGTGGCTGATGCCTGTAATCCCAGCATTTTGGGAGGCCGAGGTGGGTGGATCACCTGAGGTGGGGAGTTCGAGACCAGCCTGACCAACATGGAGAAACTCCGTCTCCACTAAAAATACAAAATTAGCCATGCTTGGTGGAGCATGCCTGTAATCCCAGCTACTCGGGAGGCTGAGGCAGGAGAATCACTTAAACCCGGGAGGTGGAGGTTGCGGTGAGCCAAGATCACGCCATTGCACTCCAGTCTGGGCAACAAAGAGGGAAACTCTGGCTAAAAAAAAAGCAAACTCTAAAGTGGTATATGCAACAAAACCTCACTCAAAGCGTGTAAAAAAAGGGATGAAAAGCAACACATTAAACTTTTAGCAGTAATTCTGTGGGTGAGATGATGAGCAGTTTATTTTGCTGACCATTTCCTTTAAAACGCTGTGAAGAAGGTGCTTGCAGGGGACACTACCTGAGAGGCTTTCCCACGCTCCTCTGACTCGGTGTCAAGCCGGGATGCTCGGGGGCCCGGGAGGAGACACTGCCTGTGGTAGAACAAGAAAAAAACACGAGTCGTTCACGGTAACACATCACAGTGCTTTGAGGACGACAACCAGGCCAGCCTGCTGTGCTTCTCGGTAGCTGTCACTGCCTCTCCGCCATGAGGGCAGAGGCAGGCAGAGCCACACAGGCACGCGGGTTCTTCTTCGGTCACGCGCAGCCCTGGTGCCAGCACTGAGCAGCCCCGGGTCTTCCACATGAGGGCGTAAATATCCTACATTTTAATCTTTCTACCTTTATGCACCTCTGCAGCTTAGAGAATATGTAAGCCATCTGAATCGTCAGCAGCTGGAAAGCGAGACCTGGAAATGAACTGGCCAGTCCCAGCTGAGCTTCAGCCTCACTCAGGGGCCCTCGGCCGGGGGCTCTGCGAAGGGGCCTGCCCGTCATGGGGGCAGCCGTCGGCATGCAGACTGTGCCTGGCATACACAGGTGCTCAATGAGCATCTGGAGCACAAGCTTCTTCCCCTGCCTCTCCCAAGCCTTGGCTCCTGCTCCCGAGAACTGCCGGAAGGGCAAAAGCACGTCCAGAAGTTCTTTCAGCGCCCCACCCGTGTTTGCTTTCTCCAGGTGCCTTGTAAGGTGAAAGGGGAGATGTGACGACTGAGTTCTCAAGTAGCACCTGCTCGTGGACCCCAGGCTGGGAAAAGCCACCTGGTGAGGGAGCCCGAGCATTAGGGCTTCCCCAGCGCAGTGACTGGTGACTGCCCGGTGACTGCCCAGTGCCTGCCTGCGGCGGCATGTCGGGGGGTCGCAGGCCTGTGGGGCACAAGGCAGTCTCCGTATCCCCAACGGGGGTCTTGTCTTTGCCCCGGGCTGTGCGGACCTTGTGAGGATGTTGCCTGCGGGAGGTATCATAACTCCTGAGTCTGCAGGTGACCCTGAGAAGCCTCCAAAGAACAGCTAAGAGCAAGAAGGAGAGCTGTCCTACTGGGCTGTGTGAGTGCTGCCTTCACTTCTGTCTTTTATCATGGTTTGGCATCTGGAGGCTTGTGGACCCTGCAGAGACTGCCCTCCTAGGGACAGCCAGTTCCTAGAGGCAGGAGGCCATGGTGAGCACACTTCTGATATGAAAGCCAACAAATTCAGAGCCCATGTTCAGAGCCCACCCCAAGCCTGGGCAGCCTGTTCCACTCACCCTGCCTGATCCTCCCATGAGAACCACAACCAAGGTGCTAGGTCTCCCCTCACTCCCTCCCTGGGGGTCTCTGGGGAACTATGAGTGGAAACTCCTTTCCTGACAGCCATTGCCTCCTCATCCTTCGGCCTCACACCAGCTGATTAAAACAAAACCCTGTACATTGAACACACAGAACCACAAATAATAACGATAGCAGGCATCTTTTGTTAAGTAACTTATGCTCAATACTAGATGGTTAGTTGAAATTGTTGGCTCGGCGCGGTGGCTCATGCCTGTAATCCCAGCACTTTGGGAGGCTGAGGCAGGCAGATCACCTGACGTCAGGAGTTTGAGACCAGCCTGACCAACAGTGGAGAAACCCCGTCTCTACTAAAAATACAAAATTAGCCAGGCGTGGTGGTGCATGCCTGTAATCCCAGCTACTAGGGAGGCCGAGGCAGGAGAATCACTTGAACCTGGGAGGCAGAGGTTGCAGTAAGCTGAGATCACGCCATTGCACTCCAGCCTGGGCAACAGAGTGAAATTCTGTCTCAGAAAAAAAAAAAAAAAAAAAAGAAAAGAAAGAAATTGTTTCCTGTTTACTCAATGGAAATTTTTCAAGATAACTATTATCAACAGAGATGAAGAGACTGAGGACCCAAGAGGCCAACAACTCACCCAGGCTCTGGCGAGCAGTGCTCAGACAGCCAAGTGTGGGCCATGGGATCTCAGACCCAAAAGACCCCCTGCTGCTCAGCCCCCTGCCTGTCCCACAGGGCTCGGGAATCCTAAGGAGTCCTTTATGTTCTGCTGGGAACCAAGTCACACCAGGAATCACCCTGAAGAGCGGGGACTTGGAGAAAGGGGTGGCCAGGGAGTGCTAGAGGAAGGCCCGAAAGCCACCCAGAGCCAGGCCAGCTCTCAACAGCACAGCAGCCCCGAGCCGGGAGGAGCTCCTCAGGGTGCCAAGGGGGCCCCGTGTTTCAGCCTCACTAAGAAGCAGGTGATCAGAGAGATAACCCATTCCTACGACACCTTTCAGCGCAGCGGTCTCTGTTCAGGGGAGTAATGCTGTTTAATGTGTTTCACAAAGATGTCCATTTGAAAAATTTAACGAAAACACGCTGACATTTGAAGAGGGTAAATTTCACCATCTGGGTGCCCAACAGCCTGCTTCCCTGTGGTGCCAGATCCCCTGTGTTGTGTTCCGGAGGGGACCACATACTGCAGAGTGACTGCCCTGCGCCCCTGCCGACAGGTCAGACAGCCCGACACACTGCTCAGTGAGTCCGCAGGGCAGACAATGGACAGACTGCCCGCCTGCCACTCTGACATGTGAGGAGTGCTCATGTCATTTAGTGAGTGCTTCTTGAGGAGGACCGCTGGCTACAGTTAAGTAGAAATCAGTGAATTATCTCTACGAAGCCAAGTATGAAACTGGACAAAATGGTAGAAACAACGGTTCAGGCCTCTGAAAATCAACTTGAGGCAGACAACAAATCAGAACACACTGACTCCCGAAATCACAACACACTGACTCCCGAAATCACAACACACTGACTCCCGAAATCAGAACACACTGACTCCTGAACAGAACACACTGACTCCCGAAATCAGAACACACTGACTCCCGAAATCACAACACACTGACTCCCGAAATCACAACACACACTGACTCCCGAAATCAGAACACACTGACTCCCGAAATCACAACACACTGACTCCCGAAATCACAACACACACTGACTCCCGAAATCACAACACACTGACTTCCGAAATCACAACACACACTGACTTCCGAAATCACAACATACTGACTCCCGAAATCACAACACACTGACTTCCGAAATCACAACACACTGACTCCCGAAATCACAACACACACTGACTTCCGAAATCAGAACACACTGACTCCCGAAATCACAACACACTGACTCCCGAAATCAGAACACACTGACTCCCGAAATCAGAACACACACTGACTCCCGAAATCAGAACACACTGACTCCCGAAATCACAACACACTGACTCCCGAAATCACAACACACTGACTCCCGAAATCAGAACACACTGACTCCCGAAATCAGAACACACTGACTCCTGAAATCAGAACACACTGACTCCCGAAATCAGAACACACTGACTCCCGAAATCACAACACACTGACTCCCGAAATCAGAACACGCTGACTCCCGAAATCAGAACACGCTGACTCCCGAAATCACAACACACTGACTCCCGAAATCAGAACACACTGACTCCTGAACAGAACACACTGACTCCCAAAATCACAACACACTGACTCCCGAAATCACAACACACTGACTCCTGAACAGAACACACTGACTCCCGAAATCACAACACACTGACTCCCGAAATCACAACACACTGACTCCTGAACAGAACACACTGACTCCCAAAATCAGAACACACTGACTCCCGAAATCAGAACACACTGACTCCTGAACAGAACACACTGACTCCCGAAATCACAACACACTGACTCCTGAAATCACAACACACTGACTCCCGAAATCAGAACACACTGACTCCCGAAATCACAACACACTGACTCCCGAAATCACAACACACTGACTCCTGAAATCAGAACACACTGACTCCTGAACAGAACACACTGACTCCCGAAATCAGAACACACTGACTCCCGAAATCAGAACACACTGACTCCCGAAATCACAACACGCTGACTCCCGAAATCACAACACACACTGACTCCCGAAATCAGAACACACTGACTCCCAAAATCAGAACACACTGACTCCCGAAATCACAACACACTGACTCCTGAACAGAACACACTGACTCCCGAAATCACAACACACTGACTCCCGAAATCACAACACGCTGACTCCCGAAATCACAACACACTGACTCCTGAACAGAACACACTGACTCCCGAAATCACAACACACTGACTCCCGAAATCACAACACGCTGACTCCCGAAATCACAACACACTGGCTCCCGAAATCACAACACGCTGACTCCCGAAATCACAACACACTGGCTCCTGAAATCACAACACACTGGCTCCTGAAATCACAACACACTGGCTCCTGAAATCCTGCTGCAGCTTTGGGAGGAGCGGGACTTGGCTTCCCGGCCTGAGGGTGAATACAGACACAAAATTCCTCAACAAAATACCGCAAACCAAATCCAGCAGCATATAAGCAGCTGCTCCACCTCCCCCTACCCCACTCTACCCAGTAACAGCACAGCTGCACCAGGGTAGGTGGCTGAGGACCAGCAGCTTTGCTTCCAGAGGGGGTGGGCTCAAGGTGGGAGGGGAACACTTTCATCAGCCATGGGGGGTCCATCTGCAGGACCTGGAGAGGCCCACAGCCCTGGCTGGGGAGGGGTCAGGAGAGCAGGGACCAGTCAGAAAAATAATGGGGAGATGCTGAGAACAAGAGAGCCAGACGGAGGTGGCTCCCCTGGAACCCTGGCCGACAGAAGCAGCACAGGCGTGTGCAGGGGATCCAGCACGGCCACAGAAGTGATGCCACAGGGGACCAGGAACCGACTGGATATCAGCTCCCTACACGCGCGGATCGTTGGCCTTGGGGAGCCTCAGGGATGCGCGGTGTTGGAGCACAACCACAGACGGAGCAGCAGCCCACCGCTGAGCTGTAGAGACAGGCGGACACCCCGGGACACCCTGGCTCAACAAGAAGTGCAGAAACCATGAGCGGACACATCTGCAGCTGCCACGGACACAGGTTCTCCAGGTCCTGGTGAAATACCCAAGCAAACAAAAACCAATCAAACAACCTCTGATAGAAATACAAGAATCCAGACTTGCTCAAATACAGTACCCAGGTTGTCCAGATTGCAGCCCCTAATCATGGGACAAGCAAAGAAACAGAAGCGTGACGACACTCAGGGAAAAGGGCAGATGGCAGAGGCCCGCGCTGCGTGGCCCAGATTGCATTTCCTAAGGACTCCAGAGTGGCTACTGTAAATGAGCCAAAGAATTAAAGGAAAATATGATGATAGTGACTCAACACACAGGGCTTCCAGCACAAACACAGAAACACTGAAAAAAAAGAACCAAGAACGGAACCTTTTCTAATGCATTCTACAAGGACAGAATGAGGTCCTGACACCAAAAGCAGACAGAGACGTTACAAGGAAAGAAGTGTGCTGACCAGTATCTCTTATGAATATAGACACAAAATTCCTCAACAAAATACCAGCAAACCAAATCCAGCAGCGTATAAGAAAGATCATACACCATGACCAACTGGGATTCGCCTCAGGAATGCATGGTTCCTTCAACACACAGAAATCAACACCATATTAATATATTCTATCGATGGAAGTAATTACATCTATGAACACATCACGGTAACAGAACAAAACCCAGTGATCATCTCAAAAGATAAAGAGAAAGCACTTGAAAAATTTAACCCTTCTTCATGACAAAGGACTAGAAGGGCACTTCTCAACCCTACAAAGGGCGCCTCCAGGAAACCTTCGGTGAACACCATCCTTCATGGTGAAAGGCTGAAAGCTTCCTCCTAAGATCAGGAACAGAACAAAGACAAGGATGTCTGTTCTTGCCACTTGTATTCAACACTGTATTGAAAGTTCTAGAGAGGACAGTTAGGCGAGAAAAATAAATGAAAGTCCTGCAGTGGGATGGGAAGCGAAAAAAGAAAAATAAAAGTAAAAGATAAATAAAAGGCACCGTGGTTGGAAAGGAAAAAGTAAAACGACCTCTACTTGCAGATGACATGATTTGCCATATACAGAAAACCCTGGAGAATCCACAAAACATTCCCCAGAGCTCATAAATGAACTCAGTAGATTGCAGGATACAAGATCCACCTATAAAAATCAGTTGTATTTCTATGTACTGGCAATGAAAATCTGAAAATAAAAGTTAGAAAACAATTCTATTTACGGTAGCACCAAAATAACAAAATACTTAGGATTAACTTTTACTAATGAAGTACAAGATTTCTTCACTGAAAACTATAAAATACCATTGAAAGAAATCAAAGACCTAAATAAAGGGAAAGCTATGTCCAACATTCATGGATTGGAAGACGCAGTGTTAGTATTAGATGGCAACACTCCCTACATTGATGTACAAGGTGAATTAAAACTCTACCAAGATTTCAACCGGCTTTGTCAGCAGAAATGGGAAAGTTGATCCTAACATTCATATGGAAATGCAAGGAACTCAAAATAGGCAAAACAACCTCAAAAAAGAACAAAGTTGGAAAACTCACACTTCATAATTTCAAAAGTTACTATAAAGCTATAGTAAGTGACAGACAAAAAGAAAAATACTTAAAGCAGCAAGAGAAGAGCGACTCATCACCTACAGGACAATATGATTAACGGCTGACTTCTCATCAGAAATAATGGAACTGGCTGGGTACGGTGGCTCATGCCTGGAATCCCAGCACTTTGGGAAGCCAAGGCTGGTGAACGGCTTGAGATCAGGAGTCCAAGACTAGCCTTGGGCAACATGACGAAACCCTGTCTCTACAAAAAATTGAAAAATTAGGCCAGGTGTGGTGGTGGCTCATGCCTGTAATCCCAGCACTTTAGGAGGCCGAGGTGGGCAGATCACCTGAGGTCAGGAGTTCGAGACCAGCCTGGCCAACATAGTGAAATCCTGTCTCTACTAAAAATATAAAAATTAGCCAGATGTGGTGGCAGGCACCTGTAATCCCAGCTATTCAGTAGGCTGAGGCAGGAGAATCACTTGAACCCAGAGGTGGAGGTTGCCGTGAGATCACGCCATTGTACTCCAGCTTGGGCAACAGAGTGAGACTTAGTCTCAGAAAAAAAAAAAAATTAGCCAGGTGTGGTGGTGCATGCCTATAGTCCCAGATACTCAGGAGGCTGAGGTGGGAGGATTGACTGAGCCCAGGAGATCCAGGCTGCAGTGAGCCATGGTCAAGCCACTGCACTCTAGCCTGGGTGTCAGAGTGAGACCCAGTCTGGGAAAAACAAAACAAAACAAAACCCCACAAAAAAACCAATAATAATAATAATAATGGAAGCCAGAAGACAGAGGAATGACATATATACCAAGTGCTAAAAAGTCAACCAAAAAAATGTATATTCAGTGAAATTATCGTTCAAAATGAAGACAAAGACATTCAAATATGGAAAAAAAACAAAAAACAATGAAGAGAATTCACTCCTAGCCAATCTTCCCTGCAAGAAAAAACTGGAAATGGTTAATATGTTGTGAATGATGTAATAAAAGATTTTTTTTCTCTAAAGGACTTTAAGAAACATAAGTTTAATTCAGGAAATAATAACACCATATTGTTCATTTATAACACATAGATCCCATATATATGTATATAAATAAATATGACAAACTAGGTGGGAGGAAGTGGGGCTATATGGGAGCAATGTGGTTACGTTCCACTGGAATTCAGTCAGTGTTCACCTCAAGTATTCTGTGATGAGTTCAAGATGCATGTTGTAATCTCTAGAGGAATCACTAAGCAAATAATAAAGCACACAGATAAAGTATCAACACAAGAACTAAAATGTTTATTAGTCTGCTTGAGCTTCTATAATAAAATACCACAGACTGGGTGGCTTACACAACAGAAATTTATATCTCTTAGTTCTGGAGACTGGCAAGTCTATCAAGATGCTGGTTAATGTGGGTCCTGGCTTGCAGACAGCAGCCTTCTCTGTCTTCACACGGCCTCTTTTGTGTGTCTGTGCAGAGAGTTAGTGAGCAAGCTCCCTGGTGTCTCTTGTGTTTTAAAAATTTATTAGGATACAATTTCCTACCTTAACCATTTTCAGTGTACAGTTCACTGGTATTAAATACATTCCTAATGCTGTGCAACCATCACACCGTCCATCTCTGTAACTGTTTTCATTCTGTGAAACTGAACCTCTGTTCCCATTAAACGAGAGCTTCCCACTCCTCCATCCCATAGCCTCTGGCAGCCACCATCCTCCTTTCCGTCTCTACAATTCTGACTACCTCACACGCGAGGACTCACAGCGCATTTGTCTTTCTGTGACTGGCTTATGCACTTAGTGTAACGTCCTCAACGTTCATCCACACGGTAGCGTGTGTCGGAGTTCCTTTCCCTTTTAAGGCTGAATCACAGTCCATTGTATGGAGACACACATTTTACCTATCCATGTTCATCTGGTGACACTTAGGCGGCTCCCACGTTTTAGCCACTGTGAATAATACTGCTATGATCTTGGGTATACAAGCATCTCTAAGAGACCCTGCTTTCAATTCTTTTGAGCACTGAATTGAAATGCAGGATCATCTGGGAATTGTGTTTTTAATTTTTGGAGGAACGGCCACACTGTTTTCCACAGCGGCCACACCGTTTCACATTCCCACCAACAGTGCACACGCTTCCAATTCCTCCGCATCCTTAACAACACTTGTTATTTTGAGTTTTAAAAAATGATTACAATAAATATTTATTTAAAGAAAACATCTGCAGACCAAATAATTCTGAAGTTTGTTTCAGGTTTAACCATCTTCATAAGAATACTCTGAGGACAGCTGCATCCACAGACTTCAACTACATGATTACTTCTTTCTTTGTCCATTCTTCTCTCTCGTTTCTTTCTCTTTATTTTTTTTGAGACAGGGTCTCACTCTGTCACCCAGGCTGGGGTGCAGTGGTATGATCACTGCTCACTGCAGCCTTGACCTCCCAGGCTCAGGCAATTCTCCCACCTCAGCCTCCCAAGAAGCTGGGACCACAGGTGTACGCCACCAGCCTGGATAATTTTTTGTAGACAGGATTTTGCTCAGGCTGGTCTGGAACTCCTGGGCTCAAGCTCCACCTCGGTCTCTCAGCCTCCCAAGTAGCTGGGACTACAGGTGTGTGCCACCACACCCTGCTAGTTTGGGTATTTTTAGTAGAAACAGGTTTCACCATGTTGGCCAGGCTGGTCTTGAACTCCTGACCTCAAGTGATCTGTCCGCTTTGGCTTCCCAAAGTGCTCGGATTACAGGCATCCATGCCTGGCCTGTTTTTGTTTTAAGAGACAGGATCTTCCTCTGTCGTCCAAGCTGGAGTGCAGTGATACAATCATAGTTCACTGCAGCCTTGACCTCCTGAGCTCAAGCAATCCTGCTTCAGTGTCCTAAGTAGCTAGGACTACAGGTGCGATTTTTAAAACATATAGTAGCCATCCTAATGGGTGTGAGATAGTATCTTGCTGTTTTATTTTTTTTCCTCTCTTGGAGATGAGGTCTTGCTGTGTTGCCCAGGCTGGACTCCATCTCCTTGGCTTGAGCAATCCTCCCACCTCAGCCTCCTGAATAGCTGGGACTACAGGCATGAGCCACCATACCCAGCTCTTGCTATAGTTTTGATTTGCATTTCTCTAATGATGAATGATGAGCATCTTTTCATGGCTTATTGACCATTTGTGTACTTTGCCCATTCAAGTCATCTGCCACCCACCCCCCCCGACTTTTCTTTTTTCTGAGACAGAGTCTCACTCTCACCCAGGCTGGAGTGCAGTGGTGCAATCTCGACTTATGCAACCTTTGCCCTCCAGGCTCAAGCAATCCGCCTACCTCAGCTTCCCGAGTAGCCGGGACTACAGGTGTGTGCCACCATGCCTAACTAATTTTTAAGTTTTTTGTAGAGATGGGGGTTTCACCATGTTGTCCAGGCTGGTCTTGAACTCCTGAGCTCAAGCGATCCTCTTGCCTTGGTCTCCCAAAGTGATGGGATGACAAGTGTGTGCCACTGCGCCCGGCCTTTACCCATTTTTGAATCAGGTTGCTTGTTGTTAAGTTTTAGTTCTTTATGTATTCTGGATTGTAATCCCTTATTAGATACATATGATTTGCAAATATTTTCTCTGATTCTGTAAGTTGCCTTTTTACTCTATTGACAGTATCTTCTGATGTGGAAACTTTTAAATTTTCTGAGGTCGATTTGTTTAATATTTTTGTTGTTGTTGTGTGTGCTTTGGTATCATATCCAGGAAATCACTGCCAAATCCAACATTGGGAAGCTTTTGCTCTATGTTTTCTTCAAAGAGTTTTATATTTTATAGTTTTAGGTCCTTGATCCATTTTGAATTAATTTTTGTACATAGTGTTAGGTAGAAGTCCAACTTCATTATTCTGGAGGTGGATATACAGTTTTCCCAACACCATTTCTCGAAAAAACTGTCCTTTCCCCCACTGAATAGCATCTCTCTCCACTGACTAGTGTCTCTCCCCATTGAATATCCTCTCCCCCTGAATAGTGTCTCTCCCCACTGAGTAGTGTCTCTTCCCACTGACTAGCATCTCTCCCCACTGAATAGTCTCTCCCCCTGAATAGCGTCTCTCCCCACTGACTAGTCTCTCTCCCCACTGAATAGTGTCTCTCCACTGAAGAGTGTCTCTCCCCACTGAATAGTGTCTCTCCACTGAAGAGTGTCTCTCCCCACTGAGTAGCGTCTCTCCCCACTGACTAGTGTCTCTCCCCACTGAAGAGTGTCCCTTCACTTAGTGTCTCTCCCCACTGAGTAGCGTCTCTCCTGAGTAGTGTCTCTCCCACTGAGTAGTGTCTCTCTCCACTGAACAGTGTCTCTCCACTGAAGACTGTCTCTCCCCACTGGGTATTGTCTCTCCCCACTTAGTGTCTCTCCCCACTGCGTAGCGCCTCTCCCCGCTGAGTAGCGCCTCTCCCCGCTGAGTAGCGCCTCTCCCCGCTGAGTAGCGTCTCTCCCTGCTGAGTACTGTCTCTCCCCGCTGAGTAGTGTCTCTCTCCACTGAGTACTGTCTCTCCCCGCTGAGTAGTGTCTCTCTCCACTGAGTACTGTCTCTCTCCACTGAGTAGTGTCTGTCCCTACTGAGTAGTGTCTCTCTCCACTGAATAGTGTCTCTCTCCACTGAGTAGTGTCTGTCCCCACTGAGTACTGTCTCTCCCCACTGAGTAGTGTCTCTCCCTACTGAGTAGCATCTCTCTCCACTGAGTAGCGTCTCTCCCCACTGAGTACTGTCTCTCTCCACTGGGTACTGTCTCTCCCCACTGAGTAGCGTCTCTCCCCACTGAGTAGCGTCTCTCTCCACTGAGTAGCGTCTCTCTCCACTGAGTAGTGTCAGTCCCCACTGAGTAGTGTCTGTCCCTACTGACCTAGTGTCTGTTTCTCCACTGAATGGTGTCTTCTGTTCTCAGGACATGAATCTTATTGGATTAGGGCTCCATGCTTATGACCTAATTTAACTTTACCTCCTAAAGGTTCTAACTCAAAATATAGTGACATTGGGGGTCAAGGACTTCAACATATGAATTTTGGGGGAACTCAAATCAGTCTATAGCAAAATGGTATGATAAAAATATTTATTGTAAACAAAGGCAGTTAAGGAGATACCAATAAACTAAGAATCCTGTCATACATAAAACAAAAACCAGCAAGACAGCAAGCACAAGTCCAACCACAAAATTAATAATTATATTAAATATCAATGGACTAAACGATTAAATCAGAAGGTATAGATTATAACAGATCAAAAAACAAGATCTAACCATATGTTGTCTATCAGAGGCACATCATGGATTGAAAGACACAGACAGGCTGAAAACCAAAGCATGGGAAAAGATACACCATATGAATGATAATCAACATAAAAATTGAATGAAGAAAATTCCACCATAAAAAATAATGAAATACCTAGGGCCAGGCGCGATGGCTCATGCCTGTAATCCCAGCACTTTGGGAGGCTGAGGTGGATGGATGGCTCGAGGCCAGGAGATCGAGACCAGCCTGGTCAACATGGTGAACCCCGTCTCTACTAAAATTACAAAAATTAGCCGGGTGTGGTGGTGCACCCCTGTAATTAATCCAAGCTACTCAGGAGGCTGAAGCACAAGAATTGCTTGAACCCAGGAGGCAGAGGTTGCAGTGAGCTTAGATGGCACCACTGCACTCCAGCCTGGGTCACAGCAAGACTCCGTCTCAACAACAACAAAAAAACAACCTATGTGTAAGTTTATCAAGAAAGTACAAGGCCTGCACAGTGAAAATACTGAGGATTCTTGAGAGAAACTAAGGAAGCTCTAATCAATGGAGAGACACAGCACATCTATGGACTGAGACAGTTAAAACTGTGAAGATGGCAGTTCTCCCCACACTGATGTAGAGATTCAATCAAAATCAAAATCCCGGCAGACTTTCTTTGTAGAATTTGACATTATCCTAAAATTTATATGGAAATGAAGAGAACCTGGAATAGGCAAAATTATGTTGACAAATTAAGAAAAAGGTTAGAGGGCTATGCCATCTAATTCCAAAACTTACTGTAAAGCAAAAGTAACCAAGATATTGTGGTATTTGTGAAAGGAGATAATATACTGATCGACAGGGTCCAGAAGAAAGCCCTCACCAGCCGTTCTGCTATTTATTCTCCAGTGTCTCTGTCTCCTTTGTCCTTCTATTGTCTTGATTGTCTTTGTGTTTAACACATGCTTTACAACGTCATTTAACAATCCCTCTTGAGTTTTCAGCTGTGTTTTTTAGAGTTATGTATGCTGTGGCTCCATCTCCTCGCTCTTCCTTTGTGCTTATTATCCTCTATGTTACATCTATTTGTTGTAACTCCAACAATACAAGTTATAATTGTTGCTTCAATTTTGTGTTTTGTAAAGTAATGAGAAGATAAAAGAAATTAACAATGCAGTCTCTTATTCTCATCCCATAATCACCATTCCCCATGCTCTTCATTCCTTCTAACAGACTGAAGTTACTGTGTGGCATCAGCCTAAATGCCTTCCTTTACGTTTCTTGTAGGGCAGGTCTGTTAGCAATGAATTCTGCTTCTCTTACTCCGTGAATGTATTTAGTCTTCATTTTAAAATGTTAATTTCACTGGATACAGAATTCCTGGTTGACGTTTTAAAAATGCATTTTGAACATGACCATATCTGGAAAGAGTTTAGCAGAAAATACAAACCTCTGAACAAAATAGAAATCTATGAATCTGGCTGGACGCAGTGGCTCATGCCTGTAATCCTAGCACTTTGGGAGGCTGAGGCAGGTGGATTGCCTAAGCTCAGGAATTTGAGACCATCCTGGGCAACATGGCAAAACTACATCTCTAGTAAAAATACAAAAAAAAAAAAAAAATTAGCTGGGTATGGTGGCACACGCCTATAGTCCCAGCTACTTGGGATGCTGAGGCACAAGAATTGCTTGAACCCAGGAGGAGGAGGTTGCAGTGAGCTGAGATTGCACCATTGCACACCAGCCTAGGTGACAGGGCGAGACTCTGTCTCAAAAAAAAAAAAAAAAAAGGAAATCTATCAATCCATATCGTTATAAATTAGTGAATACATAGATACGTGAATTGGGTAAAAGAAAAAGCTCTTCTTTATAGTAGAATGACAATTAATACATATAGAAGGAACTGTGGAAATGGAAAAATTGCTATGAGGCAGTCATCAGAGTGGTGGCTGATTGGGGGGCAGGGGGCGTGAGGCCGGATGAGGAAAAAGGTATCAGTGTCATTTGGACTATCTCTCCACAAGACACCCATCCATTATGGGGGACGTAGTGACTGCAGTGAGAATGCCTGATAGATGCCTGTGTGGTCAGGCGACCAAGGTGAACACCCTCCTGGAGGAATCAGGCGACCAAGGTGAACATCCTCCTGGAGGGATCAGGAGACCAAAGTGAACATCTTCTTGGAGGGACTGGGATACCAAGGTGAATATCCTCCTGGAGGGATCGGGAGACCAAGGTGAACGTCCTCTTGCAGGAATCAATCCGGTGACTAAGGCTAACGTCCCTGTGGCAGAATGTGTCAACTCTGTGCTCTGATGTGCGAAGCAGAGCAGTAGCATTTCTGGGGCATTCCTGCCAATAGAGGATGGTCTGGTCTTCTGAGGAAATACCAGACAACCCAGGTTATGGGTCACCCTTCAGAATGTGAGGCCTAATTATTCTTCAAAACTATTGAGGACAAGAAAGAGAAGTATGAGGAAATGTTCCAGTCCAGAGGAGACAGAAGAGATGTTACAGCTGGATGTAGCTCATCTTTCCATGAGATTCTTGACCAGAGGAGAAGAGAAACTCTTGGCAACCGCTGACGGGATGGTAGAGCTGTGTCAGCGTGGACTGTGCTTGTCAGTGTAGACGCCTGGCCTGAGTTGCGGGCAGTCTTATAGGACTGTGCCGTGTCAGCGTGGACGCCTGGCCTGAGTTGCGGGTGGTCTTGTAGGACTGTGCCGTGTCAGCGTAGACGCCTGGCCTGAGTTGCGGGTGGTCTTATAGGACTGTGCTGTGTCAGCGTAGACGCCTGGCCTGAGTTGCGGGTGGTCTTGTAGGACTGTGCTGTGTCAGTGTGAACACGTGGGCTGAGTTGCGGGCGGTCTTATAGGACTGTGCCGTGTCAGCGTAGACGCCTGGCCTGAGTTGCGGGTGGTCTTGTAGGACTGTGCCGTGTCAGCGTGAACATGTTGCGCATGGTTTTGTAGGACTGTGTTCTTGGTTTTTAGCAGTGCCAGGGCACCACATTGGCAACATGCTCAGAGGTTCAGAGAAATACCAATGATGACAGATAGGGAGCAAATTAACAAAATGTTAACATTTGGGGAAATCTGGGAGGGGAGATATTGGAGTTTTTTGTTTTTTGTTTTTTTTTTTAAATACTGTTCTTACAATTTTTTCTGTGTGCTTGAATTATCTTCAAAATAAATTATTAAAAAAACTCATCTTACAACATACCTCAAGATAAACTTCAAAGAATTTGGAAGAAGGTAAACATTAAAAACTACAAGAATTCTATTCTGTGAAAGATAATGTCAAGAGAACAAAAGGACAAGCCACAAAATGGAAGAAAATATTTTCAAGATACATATTTATCTGATAAAGAAACGTCATCAAAAAAAAGACTCACAAAAAAGAACTGTCGGCCGGGCGCGGTGGCTCAAGCCTCTAATCCCAGCACTTTGGGAGGCCGAGATGGGCGGATCACGAGGTCAGGAGATCGAGACCATCCTGGCTAACACGGTGAAACCCGGTCTCTACTAAAAAATACAAAAAACTAGCCGGACGAGGTGGTGGGCGCCTGTGGTCCCAGCTACTTGGGAGGCTGAGGCAGGAGAATGGCGTAAACCCGGGAGGCAGAGCTTGCAGTGAGCCAAGATCCGGCCACTGCACTCCAGCCTGGGCGACAGAGCGAGACTCCGTCTCAAAAAA